>NC_081407.1:584692712-584919712 GCF_030272615.1 Cryptomeria japonica
AAATTCAAAGATTGGCATGCCCAAGAAGTGTGTGTCGTGGAGTGGGGCCAGTACTGCCAAGCTTCTATCTATCCAACTGAATGTGGTATTCTAGGAAAGGAGATTCAACAAATATTGTTGTTTGACAAGCCTAAGAAGTACATGACTGTTAATGCACTTTTTATACCTACATGTTTGTTGTGTTTGGTATCACAAAATATTTTGTTATAGTCAATCCAAACTGTCAAATATTTCATATCATTGGGTCCTTGTTTGGTCTTGTCCTTCAACAAATATTCCTCTCATTCTAGTACATTTGCGTTAGTTGTCCCATTACGCTGCCAAGTTTTTGTTAGCAACAAGTTTGGAGATGCCTAAGCTAGATGTCGAATCAATCTATCATGTCTGTCATCATCATTGCATCAAATCTTGGTCATCATTTCTAGTTTACATCGCCATTATCATCTACTAGGGTCTTGACTTGCATGGACTCTTTTATAATCCTGGTAGCTAGTCATCACCTTGGTTGTAATCGTCTCAATTCTTACATCATTATTATCATCTATCCAGTGCATGGTTTATCTCATTGCATTCAATCATCCTAGTCACTAATCAGATCTTGGTCACCATTTTTAGCTTGCATCGTCATCGTCGTCATTTTGAACTCTTGTGCTCTTTGGCATCATCAATTTTCATATAAATCAAGGGTTAAATCTTTTTATCAAAGTCTGATTTCATCATTTGGTCTATTGCGTCACCAATTGTATTATATCATCTTAATCAAATCGATCCTTTTCTTTTGGTTAATTGGTTGGTCCTCTAATTCAGTCCATCAATCAATCATATCAAGGAAACTGGTCCTTTTTGGTCCCATTTCCTCATATCACAATAGTTTGCATCTTTCATGCGACAAATCATTATCAACTCTTTGACTATATCATGTCTAGAGTTTCATCTCTTATTTCATTGTGGTCTTATCACCTCAAGCCAAAGGTTCGATTCACTTTTATATATTTTGTTGTTTGAGTGTATCATCTTAAGTAACTTTAGTGTCGCATTGCTTCATTCATACATCATCCAATTGTGACTTAAGCATCATTCCCTTCATCAATTTGTCTTTGAATCAGTCATTTGCGTTCATCTCAAGTCTTTCTTCTTGTCAATATTGATCAAATCAAACAACTTATCGAATCCTTGATTTCAGTTTTGTGTTCTCATTGCCTCGTCATCTGATCTCGTAGTTCATGCTCATAATCACTTGATATCAATCTAGATAAGCTATGAAGCAACAACCTCCTCAATTGGGATTAGGGTTTTTTAGATTCACAATAAAATCTTGATTTAGGTATTATCCCTATCGTGTCAAGGAATGTTCCCATCACCTACAATTTGTTTGATTCTATCTTCCCTCATGACACTATGGTCAATCAACCTAACGAGACAAACTCCCAAATCAATCCAGTCGATCAGTTCCTTTTAAATCTTGATAACACTCAAATGGTAGATGAAATCATCGAGAGTCACAAGAGTCTCATCTTTGCTAACATGGTTGCCCAAGGTATGACTATTGCATCACTTGACACACTTGTGACTGCAAGTCCACAAGACCCCCCTCAACAATAGGTGTTTTTATTGCAGCTCTTGACATCATTCTTGATTCATAAACAAGTTCCTCTACCAGTGGCACCAATGTCACAGAGAAACCCACTTACATCAAACCTTCAACCACCTATGGATACCCTTACACAACATTATCAACGGTTTTACGCCAAGTTATCAGGAACCCCATTTGCCTAGGACTCACATATGAATGAGTCAAACTATTTGGTTTTTGAAAATTTCTTTGTGAGAAAGATTTTGAGTATTTTGCAGAAGGAAGTTAGGTTGGGTCTAAGCCCAAAGGCTAAGAAATTTCTTAGACCCAAATCCCTTAAGCCTGAGTTAGGTATCACCCACAATTGGAGATCTTGGTTTTACTTTAAGGACCACACAATCATAAGGGTTTTTGGTAGTCCCGTTACTCCTAGGATTTTGCCTATTACTGTTCAGGATAGGGTGGCCTTTTTATAAATTATGCATCAATTAAATGAGGTTTATGTGTCTTTGATGAGAGGGTCACACAAGAAAGGATCAATGATCCCATAACAAGTTGTGATTGGGATGCATCACTTTTTAAATAGGAAATCATGTGTTATCTTGGATTTTATGTTGAACAAGTATAAACTACCCCGAGCTAGATATAGGTTTTATGACTCTGAATGGTTTGTCAAAAATATTGGGAAGGGTAAAACACCAGAGCATCAATGGGATGAGGAAGATGATGAATAACTCATAAGGAATACATAAAACTATGAGGAAGTGTTGAAATAAAGGAAAGGTGGTATAAAATCCAATATGAGGAAAATAGAAGAAACGAGGACATTTCCTACTCTTCAGCATGGGAGATGCAACTAATCCTAGAAGCAAGGATGAGAGCAATTTTTTCTACTTATATAGATGTTGATAGAATTCCCTACCTCATGAGAGACCCCACTTGGATGTTATACCCCCAGTATAGGTAGTGGAGGAGGAAAGGCCAGAATCTCCTCAGTCAATTGGCTCTCCCATTGGTCGTGCTTCCCCTCCCCTGAGCCCTCAAGAACCTCCATCCACTTCTACTCTTGATCCAGAATCATCACACGCTTCAGACCCCTCACAAAGATTGCTTGCAAAAACTGCCATGAAGAGGCCCATGAGTGCACCATATTCGAGTGGTTCTATTTTTCAAGTCCCAGAGAGCCCTAGGGCTATCACTCCCTTGCATATATTGTCTTCGGGAAGAGAAATCCCTTTCCAGTCATATCAAGGTTTTGAATTCCAAGGGGATGAGCCCTTACCTCTTCATGGATTTGATATAAGGAAAAGGGTTACCATTCAAAATACTCCTAGGATTGGGCCCTTGATGCTTTTAAACTTGGGGGAGATCTTAGTGAAGATGTGAGATTGAATGCTTGTGAACAATTCATGAGAAATGATGATTTCATAAATACCAGGGAATTCAAACATTTTGTTATAAGAAATTTGACACATGAAATAGAAAAGAGAAGAGGTATTAACTTTGATAATTTAGGGAATGAAGAAAGATTGAGAATGAAAGATGAGGTCCTAAGAGATGCAAAGGAACAATTTGTTGATATGACCCTAGAGATAGGAAGGAAGATTGTAAAGAGGAGCGGGGTACTCCTTTTGGAAGGATGGGACATCTCTTCTACTATTGTTTTTGATGAATTAAGAAGGAGACATGACATAGATCTAGAATCAATGGATCTAGTGCAAAGAGAGGAACTACTTTTAGGAGTACTATTTGATGATCATCTTGATCAAGTAGTCATTTGGTGTCTTCATAGAGTCACAAAAAGGCCTAGTATGAGCTATGGAGTTGACCAATTATTTGGGGGTCTATTAGTCAAAAGAGTGGCTGACACTTCCATTATAGAGGCAACAGGCCTCAATCTAAATGTGGAAAAATTTACTCATAAGGTGACTTTGAAGACAAATGAAGAGGTCACAATTTTGAGAGTGTAGATGACTGCTCTGGAAGAAAAATTGAGAGAAGGACCAACATACAAACCTCTGGGTGGGATTGAGAATACATCTAATGAAGATATGGGACTAAGGAATGATCTTTCTCAAGCTAGATTGGAGATAGTCAGTTTGAGAAATGAAAGGGTGTTAGGTCTCGGAGACAACTGAGAGGGGGGGGGGGGGGTGAATCAATTGTCAAATAAATTCAAACCAAAAACAACTTAACCACCTTAATGCTTAATACTGGTAAACCAGTTTAATATGCTGGTAGACAATTTTAATACTTAATTGCTATACCAGTAAGGATTAATGCATGAAACATAAAGACAAAGTCATCCACAACACATAACACCAATATTAGTACATGGAAACCCTGTAAGGGGAAAAACCACAGTGGGAAACCTTACCCACAATCAGATGATACCACTGCAGATAGAAAGTGTACATAAATGAGGTCTGTACATGCAGAAAGGCCAAGCACCTAGAGCTCACTGCTCAATCACAAAATGGGAGTCACACTAACTACAGTTGGATGGTTAAATCCAATAAGAATGTACTAAACAAAATAGCATCTTCATATGCTGGATTCAGTATCGGTGTAGTTCTGATTGTCTTCACAAAAACCCTCCTTCAATCTTCAAATGATGTCTATGTGTATAGCTCTGCTTATTTTCACATATACCTTTACACAATCCTTTTTTGCATTCCACATTTTATCTTACAAATAAGATCTTACATTTATACCATAGCTTAAGACCAATTTTAGTAGGTCGGCTCTACAAGATATCACAATAAAAACATTTTACAAACAATACAATATCCGATGCAATAACCAATTCAAGATGTCGGCTTAATGCATTTACAACAATAATTAATCATCTCCATAGTGTGTCGTGTTGATCTGGAAAAGATAAACCTGCCAGTGTAACTTGGACCTATTTGCCAGTAACAGCAAATATGCAAATATGAATATACCAATAAACAAAACTCTAGGACAAGATGTCCAAATGATGTATTCGACATTACCAAGTGTTTTCCATGTCATTCCAAGTGTCGGTGACCATTATATCTTGTCGGTGTACTAGATATCGGTGAGTGTGCACGAGTCACTTGCTTGCCGGTGAATGTTGTTGATTCTCCAAAGTGCCAGAGTTTTAGTAGGCATTGACATCAATGACAAAACCATACCAAAATACCAACAAAGGAATGCACTAAAGATGGATGCTTTGCAGATTGACAAAAGAATAAAGATAGACATGATCACTATTGGAATCAAAGATCAATGAAATTTTGGACCATGTTGATGCAGCATGGGATGAGCATGGGGAGTTCTTGAGGTTTTCTCAAGAATATTTGATATGGAAACCTTTCATGGCTTGTTCATTATCTCATATGAGCAAGACAATTACAACGTTGGAGATTTCATTGATTAAGCCTCTCCCAAGTTTCTTACAATACAAGTTTTAAAACCAGGTTTGAGATGTTAAAGAAGCTCTTTATTATTCACATGATGTATACACAGAAAATTAGTGGTGAACTCAGAGGATTTCGGTGATTAGTCGCTAGCCTCATGCCTACTTTGTTTGACAGAGAAAGAAGTAGAACAAAAGGAGAAAAGGTCCTGAGATCCAAAGAAAATTGGAAAGCTAATATCAAAACAATTCAAGATCAGAAGTTACCAGATATAATGCCAAATGATACATAGTTAATTAAGAATTTAGAATCTTACATGGATGCACTCTCAAGGTTAAATAGTGGTATGACCAGAATAGAGGTGATCAAGCCAAAAATTGAAGATGACAACTATCAGCAGCATCTCAAGGCTCTTCATGACCTCAAACAATGTGGATTTAAAGACTTCTAATCATTTATTCTCTCTTTTCTATGTTTCTTCTAGTTTTGATTTGATCACTTCTAATCCTTTTTCCTCTCTTTTCCTTAGTTTTCAAATTTTGATATTGTAAAAGGCCTGAAGCTTGTTGCATCCTCAATTTTTCTATAAGAAGATAATTAAGGCCTTGTTTTTTCCTCTCCTTCTTCAACTTGTACATATACTACAAAAGGCCAATAGAAGCAGATATAGTAATTCATCAAGGGTGAATAATATACAAAAAGACCATGGTTGTTATCCAGAATCTTATATGAATCAATGATATTGAGGATTTTTTGGTTGAGGTTCATGTGTCTACACTATGTTGTTGAGTTTGAATGGGTTTTGGCTTCTTCTAAAGTAGAAGATTAAAATTGCTTACTATATTCAAAAGGGATCTATGTAGAGAACAAGTAGTAAGTTGCAAATGGGAAAATTCATCTCATGCTATGGTCGATATCAAATATTAATCATATTTTTTGATACTAATACAATTAACTATCTCCATGATCATGATGTAATTACTAATGAAACAATACACTTTTTTGATACTTGAATGTTAAATTAAAATTATCAATTAAATAATTACTAATGCAACCTTATTCTTGAACACTGAAAAATAATAGTACGTTAATTTATTAACTTGTAAATAAAAATTTGAAAAATGAAATTGCATATCAAAATTAGATGACATTGATAGAAACATAAAATATCATCAAGTACAATTAGGATTTTGTAATGTAACAGATGAAATACATTATGCAATATGCAACAAAAAGTTTAATAAATACCTAGTAACTACTAGCGCTAAATCTCTTAAATTTGCCAAATCATCTCATCATCCTGATCATCAAATCGAGAGCTTCTTGATTATTGTCTGTGTTTTCTTCAATTTGTATACCTTCGCTTGAGCACATCTCAAAAATAGTAGTACATGTGTAACTGCCATTGGCATTCATTTTGTCACTATCAGTTGTCCCACCTTAGTTTGAAGTGTTGCCCAACCCTCTTCTTTCAGTTTTGGACTTCCAGATTCCTAGTGCCCTTTCATAAGGAAAACTTTGGACATTATACCTTGATGTATGCAGCCACAAGCAATTTTCCAAATTCTTTTCTAGTTTATTCCTTAAGTTTGATTTTAAGGACCCCAAAGCAATGAAAACTCTCTCATCCTCCACCGAACTCAATATCATGTTTTGACATAAATCAGCAAGTTTGAGATACTCTGATAATGAATCAACCAATTGTACACTCTGACTTATCTTTTTCCAAACCTTTGTTACTGATCTCTCTTCCAAGGGGTTCTCCTCTTTTTTCGATTCATCAAAATGATGCCTCATACTTAATGCAAAATGGGTTGATTTCTCTCTAAGAATTGTTTCATTTAAAATTCCTTCTATAGTTTGCCCATTGATTTCTATAGATTTGCAAAAATGGTTTATCAAAGTCATTATCCTACAACAAAAATCAGCTGGATTGTTGAGTTCCCAATATTGAGGAAACACAATAGACATAGCTTCAAGTAAATCATCACGAGGGAATCGTTTTCTAATTTCTGAGGAAACAGAAGAGGCGATTTTCTCCATACTAGAGCAGTCACAGAATCAAAAATCTTGCTAAAATCTTCCCTTGTGACACTTACTTCTTTCTTCTTAGAGCACTTTCCTAGTTCTGTGATTATGGCAAGGTGGTGCATTGGTATCTCAAATCCACGTACACTGACACATAACTCCATGTTTGCATTAAACTGAAAAAAATTGTTAGGATTGTTCAAATTTATCAATGTCCGTCAGCTAGCAAATTTTAAATCAACAAATGTTTGTTCTGATTGATAGAGATTATCGAGGGCCATGCATGTCATTTTACATAGCTTATCATAATCAGAAATATGAATAGCTCTTTCTTGGGATTTTTTCACGAGATGGTTCATTTCCTCTAGCATGGGGAGAAGATTTGCTAAAGTTAGGATTGTCTCTATATCACATAACCTACGAAGTTGGTCAGGAGATTTGTCTACTGTGTGGAAATGTTCGTACATTACTCTAGTCAAGGATCGATATTCTGAATAAATTCAATGCACTGGACCATGCAAGGAGATCCATTTGGTATCGACATCCTTCAGAAGCTTGTTCCCATCAATTATTCCATCAGCAAAATTTTAAAATTTCAAAAACCATTTGGGACTTCAAAAGAAGTATGAGTAGAGCTCTCTGATTAAATCTTCAACATTTGTTACTACATGATGCTTGCTCTCAATTTTAAAAGCTAGATTCATTTTGTGGGCCATGCAGTGAATGGCATTCATGTAGGGCAAACAAGAAGTTTGTAGTTTTATGCAAAGACCATTCTTGTGACCTTGCATTACTGAAGTTCCATCCGCTCCTACACATACCAACTTTTTTGTAATTGTCAAGTCATCCATACCTCCATATTCAATTAATGGATTCTTAAATAGTTGAAACAAAGTTTTTGCTATTGCACTCTCCTTCAATTTAGAAACACATAGTAGATGAGGTTGGCGAACATGATTCTTTACGGTATAAACATGCATACATACCCAAGACA
This sequence comes from Cryptomeria japonica, assembly GCF_030272615.1. Classification (NCBI taxonomy): domain Eukaryota; kingdom Viridiplantae; phylum Streptophyta; class Pinopsida; order Cupressales; family Cupressaceae; genus Cryptomeria; species Cryptomeria japonica. Next base: position 584,700,691 of record NC_081407.1, read on the forward strand.
TATTATCTATTGTCGTAACTTCATCCAAAGACAATGCAATAAAGTTTCTCTCTAATTCTTTCCTTTATATCTTGTTTTTCAACCTCAACAAGACAACTTGCCCATTCCCAACCACTGTTTACTGACCAGTGACTGTTAGGAAAGTTTGGAACTCCCAAAAAGGATAATAAAGTACTAATTTATGGGTAGTCTGTGAAAATATGAAAAACAACACTTACTGAACATTTTTTTCCAGTTGTGTGACTATCATTGCCTTTTTAAAAATAGCTTCAAAAGAACCTCCAGATTCAGTGAGCTTTGCCTATCTTTTCAAATGCGCATCATATTCCTCGACACACTTAACATGCTGACATTGCTCCTTTGTTTTCCATCTCATCACTGATTTTTCAATTCCATCTATGATTTTCTTTTAGTAAACTTTGTTGATATGATTTTCAATGGTTTCAAGCTTCAGCTGCAACCTCCTATCCTTTTTATATTTTCAACTAAAAATCTTACACCTGCATTCTATTGGAGGGTCACCTTTGTTTGGAATCTCCACTGGTTCAATGAATGGATACTTTGTCACCCAATCAATTTGAAAATGCCTCGCCATATCCCACTCCCGACCCATTTTTTATTTGGATTTTCTTTTTCGCCTTTCCTGCATCATCATCATCTACGACATTGTCAACCAAGTCGATTATCACATTCCCGCTACCCTGAGTATCTACCAGATCTTCTTCTTCTTCTTTGTCATCTGAGATATCGCATTCACCACCTTCTTCAATATTCGGTGTAAGTGGTGAATGTGATAGTTTTGATGAAGTACCTTCATAATCATCTTTTTTACCACAAACATTGCTAAAGTACGAATTTAAGGTTCTACGTTTTGCTGACCTCTCTTGGCCTTCACCACATTTAGGAGTCTTACCTTTCTTCTTGTTTGACATCTCCATCGAAATAAAGGCTACAAGTGTAAAAAACTATTTACTTGTTTAAGAAGCAATAATAGACTATAAGATTCATCGCCCCTAGGGCCTAGAATCTAGATGTCTGAGGTCTCCCTACTCAATAAGAATGATCTAAAAGTTTCTAACAGATCGAGATGAATAGTATTATAACACTTCAAAGAAACGATCACTTACCTTTAGATTCTTAGAGAGTAGCACAGAGCACTAGTAGACAAAAATGCAACAATGGGTGTTCCTATCTCTAACTTGGCTATTTATCTGAATTGAGAGCTTTGACCAAATTGTGTAAATAAAAATTTGATCTTTCATACAATCTTATACCAATCCATATTTGGCAAATATTCCGGGAATTTTAAATGGTATACCAAAAATTTGGCGAATCCCACTTAATTCTAACACGTCTTATGGAAACATTGGGTGAATGAAACATCGACAAAACATATACGTTGTAATTTACTAGATGATTAGGGATCGTCCATTGGGATGGAAATAATAAAATTGGCGAAATCAATCCTCCTGCAACATTGAACGATTAATAGTATTGGTGAATATTGGGGAGAATTAAGACACTCTTCCGAAAAATGTCGGGCGAATTGGGTCCTCGTGCAAATTGAACTATTGATGGCTATTGGCGAATTATGTCGGTGCATTGAGACACACTTCTGAAAACTCGGGCAAAAATATTAAATAGATTGTAGTGATAATGTAGACTCTATTGGCGAAATATTTAAATCGTTACAAAAAATTCATAAAAATGAAGGCGAATTGAAATGCATTTGACTGGAAATTTATGAAGTCGGGGCGATCTGGCCACCTAGATCGGTCCAACTTATTCACCATTTTTGAAATGACTGAAACAAAATATTTGCCAACTGGTGATTATTCGCCACTAAAGTTTTCTCTGATTATATAAACCTGTTTATACTAAAATCCCATAAACTTCAATTTTTTTATAATAATAGTACAGATATTCCAAAAAAAAGGTTGGGTGAAATCACACATCTAGAATCATTCAGGACATAGCAGAAACAAAATAAATTTAACAATAAACCTAAAAATCGTTGAGCCGAACAAAATAAACCTAAGAAAAAACATAAAAATGCTAAACAACATGACTATGAAGGCCCTCGCTGGGTTGATGTGCTTGCGGACTTCGTCCCCTTGCTGGACAGCTGTACTCAAGATCTAAATCTCCATAAATAAAAATAAAATAAAAAAAGACTGAATAATTCAAAGATGGTAATTCTTTCACTACATCAATTATCAATTATCACACACCTCTAGAATCATTCACAATAGAATCCAAAATAAACAAAAGAAGATGCATTGAATGGTTCAGAGATGGTGATGCCTTCCTTATAATAATTATCACCGTCTCCATGTAAGACCTTTCGAATTTCCACAGGCCTATCATTATTAAAATCAGAAAAATGGCTAAATCCAGCGACTTAATAAGCATATTCGGAATATGCTTCTTTAGATCTCTTCGATTAAAATTGTTTTTACAACATACAAATTAGCGACCATGTTACCAAATCAGGGTGGAAATATAAAACTGAGTGGTACGTATCTCTTGGGATAATCAGTACGGATTGCATAAAAAACAATACAGAGATAATATATAATGGCATCAGCTAAGGTTCTATATTTCCCAGTACACAGAATTTGCTTTTGATTATACTACCCACCCATGTTGACTTCTAAATTTTACCTCTCTTCCATTCCTGTCGAATGGAGTTGTTATTATGAGTTTGGTCAAAGTTCCCAAGAGAATAATGGTATCATTCAGGAATCGGAAAAACTCACAACCCAGAAAAGAGAGGAGCTCAAAAGGAGAGAGATTCGGGATTCTTCAGGCATAGAAGAATTTGAGGATGCCAAGGGGAAAAAATTGGTTTCAGAGCAGTTGCATAGTAAACAATGGAGCAAAATGATTGAGGAGACTCTGAGAAGCCAAGATTGGAGAAGAACAATGGAGTTTGCCAGATTCAACCCAGTTCAAGAAGGGAGTTGTGAGATAGAAGAGGAAGTAATGGGAGATCATATATGCATGGATGAGAAGAATGATGGTAACCCTGAGATATATGTTGCAGTGGGGAAGGACCCTTCTCCACTGCAATGGGCTTTGAGTCATCTTGTTAAAGAGGGGGACTCTCTTACTCTCATTCATGTTTTCCCTCCCTTGAAGTCAATTCCAACACCAGGTGGGTCACAATGATCTGATCTTACAATCTTTGCTTTTTCCTTTTCAAACCTATGATTTGCAGGATTGATTGGTTGATTTTATAATATAAGATTTCCTTCTTGTGTGAACCAATCAGAAGGTTGTTTCTCTGAATCAATTGGGTATCCATTCTGTTTTAGTTCAAGCCAACATGACTAATAATGGAGTTTGTGGTGGGTTTGTTTGCGTTTGGTCTATCATTCCCGGGGTTCGCTCTGTCTAGAATTAAGTTCCAAATCGCTAGACTAATTTGTCAATTCCTCTTAACCAAAAAAAAAATCAGATCAACTTAATATGCAGCCCATTCTTTAATTTTATACTTTAGTATTTGAGAATCAATCAGATTTTTAATATTCACTGTTCTTTGCATTTATAATACGTTTTTGATCTACAAGTTTGGTATCTGAGAATATTTAATATCGTATCTGTGCTGATCTTCTATCACCATATTTCATTCACAAGAATGAATCTTATTCTGTAACAAAAAGAGGGCGGAGTCATTTTCTTGTCAACATAATAAATCTATGAATGAATAATCATAACTGATCAGGCTAAAGTTTTTATATTGTTTTTTTAAACAGTTGGAAAGCTTCCCATAAGTCAAGTGTCCCAAGACATTGTGGACAAGCATTTAAAAGAGGAAGAGGTCAAGCGAACAAGGTTACTACAGAACTACCTGGATATGTGCTTAAATGTCAAGGTAATTGATTATATATAACATTTTCTTATGATCATTATTACAAAGATATTTTCATATGTAGATGGAATGATATCTATTGATTGAATCTTAGAATTTGTTTTTTTTTTTCATTCATAAGATGATAGATCATAAAGTATGATTTGAAACATTGCTGAAGAAAAAAGATTATATAATCTAATCTGAAAATATTTAATCTAACATTATGGACTGAAAATTTTCTATCTAATTGAATGTTTGAATATAATTTAATCCAGGTGAAAACAGAAACAGTTGTGATTGAAAGCGATATATCTCACAAATCACTGGTAGAATTGATATCAGTACTTAACATTTCAAAACTTGTTATGGGGACAAAATCAGCAACTCATCCTATGACAAGGTTGGACAATCTTAAAGTTAAAATGAATTTTTATGTGATTAATGGCTTCTGCTCTTGGAAACAAATATTTATATTATTTTTGTTTGGTGGAGAGCAGAAAACTGAAGAAGGGATCAAGCAAATCTGAATATGTATACAGGTATGCTCCAAATTTTTGTGAAGTGTTTTTGGTTTTCCAAGGGAAAATCATTATTCCAAAAGCAGAAGGTGATCCCAAATATTCAGATGCATCTCCAAGTTCTCCAAGTTCTAGCACCTCAATATCCAGACATGGTACAAACAATGAACCAGGAGAAGATGTCATGAATTGTTTCTATTGTAGATTTGTGAGATAAAGAATGAATGGAGTAAGCACAATTAGAATAATAATAAGTAACAGCATGAAAGTGTTACATCTCTCTCATCAGGATAAACTCATTTCATAATTCAGATGAGTTTACTTGATACCTTACCTCTTATTGTGTTGTAATTACATATTTCTCACCTTCCGCCATGTATTCTAGAGCCTACATATTGTAATATATTTTCTTCATTACATATCTGGATCATCTAAAATTCAGATATTGGAATTATGTTTAGTTCTTGTTTTTGATTACTAGTAAATTTCTGTAATCTATTTTTTATTGTAGAAAGATTTAGTATGTTTTTTTTTTCATTTTTCTTTATTGAATCTAAAATAGTATCATAACATATAATCATAGGTAGCATAAATAAATTTCTAAAGTAATATTTTTTCTTCAAATTCATATTCTAGCAAATTTATGTGATTCTCTGCAGGAGGCCTCTAAAAAAAATGATTATTTTGTTGCATTCATAAGGATCAAATTAGTTAGAACATATTTTTTCTCATCCCAATCAAATATCATTAAGTCAATTTAATGTAGGTATAGCTATAGGATTTAAATTTATTTTTTGTAATTAACTCAATTCTTAGAACACTTGGCACAAAAAGGACATCATTAGTGCATTTATAGAGGCCAGAAACTTAATATCAAAATAAAATTATTTAATTTGGACCAAATTGTAGTAAAAGTTTTTTTTTCTTAACTTAGACAAGTTAAGGTTATACAACTTGAATGACTATATAACAATCAATTTATATATATATGTATTAAAAATAAAATATTTTTTTTATAAATTGAAAAAAAAAACTCTTTTTGTTAGAGTGCATGGCATTTTATTGGGGATACCCTTACACTCGAGTGTTATAATCCCTATCATGAGCAGAGGTTTATCCCCTCTTAAAACTTCTACTTTTTATAGTTTTGTAATGGCATTTCAATCATTGGCAATGCACTTATTGTGTTTAGTCTCTTAGCAATTCATTCTTTTTGGTGCCTCCACCCTCTTTATGCTCTGCTAAACACCATAGCCAATCCACTACCTAGACATTTCCTAAGTATTATTCTAGAAACACTTAATAGTCCATCACTTAGACTCACTACATAGCCACCTCCTTCTCTCTACTTGAGTGATGCTTCGCTCCACCACCACCATTTAGTTGCTTAGCTCTCACAAATACTAGCACACAACTTGCTTTAACCACTAGTTCATTTCTTGGACACCACCTACTCTAGTGATGCTACAAATCTACCACTTTTTTTTTCTTAAAATGAGAAAAATTATTTTCAACGATAGATTCAAAATGCCCACGCTTAAAATTTGAGGATGTGACAAGAACTAGATTAGTACTACTTGAAATCTAGTTTTTAAGCTTTTCTTTTTTTAAATGACGAAGAATAAAGTTTAATCATGACACTACAAATCCACATAAATTTTTATATTTTTGTATATAACATTCATTCATGAACCTAATAGTATAGAGGAGGAAAAATATCTTGAGTGTGTGTCATTTTTATATTTCTTTGAGATGTTATACAATAATTTGAGTAGCTAGAACAATAGTTTTTGTTGTCATACCATATGCCTACATAATTGTTTGTCACAATTCTAGAATTATAGATGTTCTACTAGTTCAATAGAATGTATATGATGAGTATTGTTTAGCATATATTGAAGTTTTTTAGATTAGTTATAGAAAAAGAAGAGCATGAAGGTGCAAGAGCATGTACTAAAAGACCCTTATCATAAGAATAGTTGAAGTATAAATACAATACAAATTTAGATAATACATCATTTGTTGAATAATGCAACTTTACAATGGATCTAGGTAATGGAGGTAAATCTAAATAATATACATTTTCAATTTGTAGATGAAGATGACATTATAAAATATAAAGATTGTTGTATAATGATACAGTCAAATAAATTTTGCTATTTAAAAATCATAATTATATGTTCATGGACTATTTATATGAGGTAGATGGTGTGATTTTTTCTTCATATATAGATTTTCCATATAATGAGAGTAACTCAAAATAGGAAATCAATAAATGGTATACTAGAAATTCAAGGCCACTTGTAATTATCAACTTATAGGAGCATTATAACTCATGAAAATAGAATAGTCAGTTGACCTCAACCATAGGAAAAATCTAGTTCAATAAGGTATTTTTGTATCATATATTGAATTAATATTCTTTTATACAATTCAATGTGGAGCATTGTGGATGAAGATAATGAAGGAGGAATGACTTAATATTTTTTATTATGTTGAGGAAAAATAATTTGGATAAACCCTATCATAGATGGAGAAGACATTGAGTACACTTCATGATTGGTGGTCTTTACTAAACATGGCTTAGAAAGTACAAATGATGAAGTTCAATTTGTGGTTTTTTGAGGACTGTGAAACACATTAGAGAATATTATATTATTCTGTGAGGCCTCACCTCGACTCAGTTTGACATTCAGTGGATTTTATATTTTAGACTACTATGGATACTTTGTTTTGATGCATTTTGAGATTTAGAACTTTTATGACTTCAGGATATTGGATAACATTGCTATGAATTGATGTTTTACTTACATGCTTTATGAGATAGAACACTACATGATTATTAGATAGAATGATATTGCAATGATAGATGTCGTTAATGAATTTGCAGGACTTTACTTTGAATATAGAACTATGATGTATGTTTAGTTTATGTGAATTGGGATGAAAATTGCTTATGTGAATTTGCTTGACAAAAGATGTATTCAATCTGTGCAGATGAAAATTGTATGCAAGTAATGATGTGCATTGTTATATTATTGAATTATATTTTATATGAATATTTGGGAGTACTAATGTGTACATTGAGATGCGCAGGAAATTTACCATGTGACCATGGAAAATTACGGAGAATCAAACCTAGACTTATGTATGTTCGTAAAGCCAGGGTTTGTCTATTTGGAGAGACAACACCCCGTTTGTGTTGTATTTTATTCGTATCAGTATATGCTGCATGTGTGTTTTGTGTTATTTAAATTTATTGTGTAAAAACCTCAAGAGACAATTTCATGTTTATTTTTGTAAAAGTATTTTATTAGTGTCACTTGACACATGTGAGGATTTAAATTTTAATATTTTATCTTGTCTCTTGATGGGAAAGTGTTAATTATTATTAATTTTAAATAAAATAATGTGTTGTCAAAAAGATATTTTGAGAATATAATATTTGGTGTGGTCAACTTATGTTTGACCCGAAAATAAACTTCAGAGGGGTTTAAGATGGGTTAAATGAACACCTAGGGGTAGTTTATTAGGGTTTCCTGAAGCCCATAAGGTATACCTAGGGGTTAGGGGTAATTTTAGGCAAGTTTCTACTTTATTATGATCTTTTTAATGCTTTTAAAATTGGTTTTTTTGAGTTGAGCGAAAATTGAAAATTGAAGTGAAATCAAATCCAGATTTTCCCTCTTGGAAGGAAAGTCTTTTTGCATTTTTGCTTTCTTCCTTCCTTTTGTTGATTTTTCTTAGAATCCTGTGAGAACTCAGTGAGTGAGCTTCTTAAGGAAGATTTTTGGGAATAGCTGATTAATCACCCACTCTCCATTTTTGGAGACAGAAGAAAATTTGGAAAATAATGTTATGGGATAAAGAAATTGATTAAGGAAAAATAAAGAATTGTGGACTGGGCAGCTCTTCTTCAGATATCATTATAACCTTTGGGCAGAATAAGGTTGGTTTCATTTTTACTTTTAATGTCTAGTTTTGTTTATTTCTGAAAGTTGTTGAATAAGGAAATCTGTATTCTTGAAAATGGATGTTTGAAAAACTTTTGGTTTGATTTTTGAATGAATGTGTTTTGGGAGTTTTCTCAAGATCTCTCTTTCTCTTGGGAGAGAAGAGGATCTTGAGGGTGGTAGCAGTGACAGCCCTCGAGTGAGAGACTCTCTTTAGAGAGCGATCACAAGGGATCTTTGTGTGACCCTTGCTGCATGGCCTGTTTGTGCAATGGGGGTCATAAGGAGGGTTATAAGGCTAAAATGCCTTTGGGGGCCATAAGGATTATGGGGTTGAGATTTGATATGTTATTTGTGCCATGAGGTGGCTTCTTGTTATTACATACTTGCAGATTCTCCTCAGGGTATTTGGTCCACTACCACCCTTTGAAAATGTTCACCACCAGAGTGTGGTGCTGTGAAAGCCAGGTTGGGAATGTGTCTGGAATATTTGTATGTTTGTGTTTCTTTGTGTTTGCCTGTTTGATACCCGTCTAGGAATTGGTTCTCCGAGCTCGGGGGTGGCTACCAGTTAGCCTAGGCTGGGAGGTGAGCACTCCGTGGTCAGTTTTGTGTTTTCTATTATGCAGGAAATCCAGAGGAAAGAGGATAGAAATTCATGAAAGATATTCAGAAGATGGAATTTTGAAGATAGTGGAATTCAGTTGCAGATGTTGTTTTAAAGTTGTTGTGAATAAATGCCTCATTCAAAAAAAAAAAGAGAAGCAAGTTGTAATTTTGTAATTTCAGATTTGAAGTCTTATTGTTGTGACTGTTCAGAGAAAACATTCTGTGAATTTGGTAGTATATATATTAGAGATGTTTTAAAGAAAGAGAAAAGGCTTGATTTTACTTCTAGTATATTTGAAAAAGGAAAGTAAATTAGTGATGCATGCAAAGCTTCTTGTTTTATGAAGGAAATAAAAAAGTCTGTTTTCATTTAGATTTTTACCTGTATTTTTAATTAAGTCAAATTAGAAGTTTATTTAAGCTGGAAGCTTTTAAGTATTTTAGATAGCAAGAAAAGTTGTTTTATGTGAATATTTTATTTAAAGAAATATTAAAGGATTTCTTATTACAAAAAAAAAAACGAATAATGAATCCTTGTGGAATACTATAGATTGTATTAACTTTAATTTAGAAGTTTTTTTTTTTTTTGTGCATTTAAATTTGTATATATATATATATATTTTTATATATTTGATTTATCTTAAGGTCATCTTTTTCCTTTATTATATTAGCAAAAAAAAAGATTGTATGTAATAATTCCTTTTTTTTTTAAAAATATGTAAATTTTATTTGGAATTAAATTTATCTTGTTATTTACGCATGTTAATTTTTTGTAAATACCGTATATATTTATATATATATACATATATATATATATAAATATATATATTTATATATATATATATATATATATATATATTTAAATGTTAATGTGTTTTAAAAAAATTTAATTTTCAAAAAAAAATTTATGTTGGGGACCCCGCGGGTTCCACTGTGTGTACGCACAGTGGACGCCCGCGCGGCGCCCACTGTGTGCACACACAGTGGAGCCGCTTGCGGCTCCCACTGTGTGGGCACACAGTGGACGGCCGCGGCCGCCACTGTGTGGCCACACAGTGGTGCCGCGGCGCCACTGTGCGCTCACACAGTGGTGCGCGCGGCCAGCCACCACCTAACAACCTCCGCGACCTGCGATTTATTTCGGACATGGCCACCGGAGAATCTTCGGCCCGCCATGAGCTCTTCGCCTGTTAAAAAAAATGGGTAAAACCCTTGCCCGATAGGGGCTAGGGAAGTTTAGTTTTTTTTTTAAATATAAAAAAAGAAAATAATATGTATTTGGGGTTTTAGGTAATGGTTAAATAGGAATTTAGAACCCTAATTAGGGTTGAGGAAATTAAGTGGTAATTTTTTAGCAAGTTGAAATGGATTTAGGAGGTTAGGATTAAAATATTGGAATATATGTAGAATATATATATAGTAATATATATGTTTCCATATATATATATATGGGGATATATATATGAATATATATGTATGTTTTTTTTAGTTTAATTGATTTAAGAAATTAAATTATGGATTTTCAAAATATATGCACAATCTATATGTATATATGTGCATTTTACATGTTCTCAATATTGATTTAAAAAAAAATCGTAAAGGAGAAATTAATTAGAATTACTAAGACTTTATAGTCATAGTGGGAAATAAATCTTGAAATATCTTCCCTAATATTTTTAGTATGATTAATTTAATAAAACTATAAATTAAATACCTTTTGGAGATAGAAATTTAAACCAGTAGGTTTTTCCGCAATTAAATTATAACTGATTGTCGATGCTTCGTTCGTTTCAGAATGAGCTCGAATTTATTAATGAAATTTTCGTTAACGCCTGTCGCAAGAGTGTGCTTGTTAATTAAATTTAGTATCTTTTAAAAAAAAATTTGTTCCGTTTTTGCCCTAAATTTTGGGCATGACATTTTGGTATCAGAGCAGGGTTTCCACACTAGGAGCCTTACTCACTTACGTTTCGCCTTAGAATATTTTAAATTATTTTGTTAATGGAAATTTGAATTTAAATAAATTTAATTCTAAAAGAAATAAATTAATTGTTTTGTATTATTTTCCTCTTAGGATGCCTCCGTTGACGCGACAAGCTCGCAAGCGCGGACGGGGTCCTAGACGTGAGCGCCTAGCTCGCAATGAGGAAGAGAGGGAGGCATCGGTTCCAGAGGAGAACCCAGGAGCACCTCCCGAACAGCCAAATGAACCTAACCGTGACCTTCTAGCAGCCATTCAAAATCTTATTGGCATTGTTCAGGAAAGGATTCCAGCAGAGAACCCTCCGGTTAGGAGTCATGACTCTGGGAGTCATAGATCTGTTGATAGAGAACGAAGCAGGAGCCCGGCTCCGATTCCTGTAGAGAGCCAGGGTGGTAATGAGCTAGAGTCAGTGCATATGCCAGGACCACCTCCTGCGGTGGAACCAGTCTATTTTGAGAGAGGTCGTCGAGATCCAGGGGATCTCATCAGGGAGGTCATGCGCCTCCAACCACCATCCTTCGGAGGTTCTACAGATGGAGTAGAGGCCGAGGCATGGCTTCTGAGTCTTGAGAGGTGCTTTGCGTTGCGTTCTTATGAGAGCAACTTGAAAGCACGTGTTGCAGTTCATCTTCTGAGAGGAACAGCCTCCACCTGGTGGAGACAGGAAGAGTACAAATGCGGATTAGCACCTGATACACTCACTTGGGAGATATTCACCGAGAGGTTCCGTGAGAGGTACCTATCAGAGCACTTCAGGCAGCGTCGTATAGACGAATTTCATGATCTCCAACAAAAAGGCTTGTCAGTAACCCAGTATGAGAGTAGATTCTTTGAGTTGTTGCCATATGTAGATTATCTAAAGGATGAGAAACTTCTTGTAAACCGCTTCATCAGGGGATTGAATGCCGGTATAGCCGGGCCTGTTAGGATGTCCGCTCCAGAGAGCCTTCGGGTTGCTGTAGAGAAGGCACTGATTGCCGAGGAAATTCAGGTTAGACCTCAGGACAATAGGGATCGGTATCAGAACCGAAATCCCGCACCTCAGACTTATGGATTCCAGAAACCACATTGGAAGGGGAACAACCGAAATTCTCAGGGGTTCTCCAAACCCCCTCCTCCACAACAGACACCACAGAACCAGAGGCAGAAGCCTCCACAGTATCCGCAGGGCTCCAAGCCCAAGCAGTGGCAGACTCAGGGACAGAAACGTGATCAGAGAGCACAGGGGCAGTACACACAGCCAGCGGGGACTCAGCAGTCCTCCAGGGGTGGGTACAGCGGATCCAGTAGGACAGGAGGTCAGGGTTTTTCTAGGCCTCAGGGTGCCCAGTTCCAGGCACGGGGTGCTTGCTTTACTTGTGGAGCCATGGGGCACTTGGCGAGGGATTGCCCTCAGGGACAGGTAGCAGGGAGTCAGCGGATGGCCGCTTCAGAGCCGACAGTTGGTGATATGGGCAGGTCCCATAGAGTTTTTGCAGCGGTTGACAACCGCCAGGCCGATCATCAGGCCACGGTTATCGAATCTTCAGGTATAATCAGAGGTAACAATGTATCTATTTTGTTTGATTCAGGAGCTACTGACTCCTTTATATCTCCGTTGGTTGTGGAGCATTGCGGGCTAGTGGCAACTAGGCAGGGTGTCAGTTGGGAAGTGGAATTAGCTTCAGGGGCTAGAGTGTCAGTGGAATCAGAAGTTAGGGCATGTCAGTTGCAGATTGGCAAAACCACCACTGTAGTAGACCTTAGAGTGACTCCACTTGGATCTTATGGAATCGTACTTGGCATGGATTGGCTTTATGCCCACAGAGCCAAGATGGATTGCCGCCTGAAAAAGATCGAGTGTGAGGATGATCATGGTTCGCCCATAGTTATCACCGGGATTCAGAGGCCCGTGTCTCTTTGTATGATCTCCGCAATGCAGCTCAAGCGGAGCATGCGGAAGGGATGTCAGCTTTTTGCTATCACTATCAGTGACAGAGGAGAAGAGGAGGAAAAAGAAACATCGCTCGATGACCATCCTATCCTTCAGGGATATTCAGATGTATTTCCTTCAGAGTTACCGAGAATGCCTCCCCGCAGAGAGATTGATTTTCATATAGACCTAGTACCAGGAGCCGAGCCAGTTTCCAGAGCACCTTATAGAATGACCACAAATGAGCTTAATGAACTTAAAATTCAGCTTGAGGAACTTCTTGAGAAGGGTCATATCCATCCTAGCGTATCCCCATGGGGTGCACCAGTTATCTTCGTTAAGAAGAAGGATGGATCTCTCCGATTGTGTATGGATTACCGGCAGCTAAATAAAGTAACCATCAAGAACCGATATCCCTTGCCCAGAATTGATGATTTATTTGACCAGCTTCAGGGTGCCAAAGTCTTTTCCAAAATAGATCTGAAGTCAGGATACCATCAGTTGAGAATAGTGGAAAGTGATATCCACAAGACCGCATTTCGCACTAGATATGGTCACTATGAGTTTACCGTAGTCCCCTTTGGACTTACGAATGCCCCAGCAGTTTTTATGAGTCTCATGAATGGGGTGTTCCGTACCTTTCTGGACCGTTTTGTTATCGTGTTCCTCGATGATATATTGATATATTCTCGGAATGAGAAGGAGCATGAGGAGCACCTGAAACAGGTATTGCAGTGTTTGCGAGATAACCAGTTGTTTGGCAGCCTATCGAAGTGTGCTTTCTTTCGATCTGAGGTCAAGTACCTTGGACACGTTATTTCCGGTGATGGGATCTCAGTTGACCCATCAAAGATTAGGGCTATTATGGATTGGCCAGCGCCTACCAGTGTGACAGAGGTCAGGAGTTTTATGGGTTTAGCAGGATATTACCGACGTTTTGTCGAAGGTTTCTCCAGAGTCGCACACCCTATTACCTCTCTTCAGCGTAAAGGGAAGAAATTTGAGTGGACAGAGAAGTGCGAGAAGGCCTTTCAGGAACTCAAGAAGGCACTTACTAGCACTCTTATCCTTGTTGTACCAGATCCTTCAGCTGATTTCATGGTTTGTACCGATGCTTCCTTAGAGGGTTTAGGGGCAGTTCTTATGCAAGGTGGTAGGGCCATAGCTTTCGAGTCTAGGAAACTTAAGACTCATGAACTTAATTATCCCACTCACGACCTTGAGCTCGCAGCAGTAGTGCATGCACTTGTGAGGTGGAGACACTTTCTTCTAGGACATCACTTTGAGTTGCATTCAGATCATCAGAGTCTTCAGTACATCTTCACTCAGCCGAACCTTAATGCACGTCAGAGGAGATGGATGGAGTTTTTGTGCGAATATGATTTTGACGTTAACTACATCAAGGGAAAGGAAAATGTAGTTGCGGATGCCTTGAGTAGGAGACGTCATGAGGTTTACACCATATCCATGGGCACAGACTTGAGGGACCGCATACTTCGGCATTTGTCAGAGGATGGATGGTATGCAGAGGTTTGTCAGGTGTTACGTTCTCAGGTCACACTATAGGGGAAATATGTGGATTATTCTTTGGAGTCCGATGGACTATTACGCCACAGAGGGCACATTTATGTACCTTCCTCCGGAGGGTTGCGAGAGTTTATTGTCTCGGAAGCTCATAGAGCTCCTTATGCTGCGCATCCCGGGGTTAAGAAGTTGCATGCAGACTTGAGGCAGTTGTATCATTGGCCGGGAATGCGGCAGCTCATTGCTGAGATAGTAGCTCGGTGTCTCGAGTGTCAGAGGGTAAAGGCGGAGCACCGCCATCCAGGTGGGTTGCTTCAGTCTCATGCTATACTAGAGTGGAAGTGGGATACTATATCCATGGATTTCATCATTGGTCTCCCTATGTCTTCTCGTCGCCATGATGCTATCTTGGTGACAGTTGACAAGTTGACCAAAGTAGCTCACTTTTCACCAGTTCGTACTACATTCACAGCACCTGCAGTAGCACAGGTGTTCTTGCGAGACATTGTTAGACTACATGGCGTACCCCGCAAGATTATTTCTGACAGGGATTCTCTTTTCACTTCTACCTTTTGGAAGTCATTACAGGCAGCTATGGGCACAAAGCTCAATTTCAGTACAGCTTATCACCCGGAGACAGATGGTCAGACAGAGAGAGTCAATCAGGTGTTAGAGGATATGCTTCGTATGTACGTCATGGATCATCAGACCCGGTGGGAGGAGTATCTTCCCTTAGTGGAGTTTGCCTATAACAATGGGCATCACACTTCTTTGGGAATGCCACCCTACCAGGCATTATACGGCAGGCCTTGCAGGACGCCTTTGAGTTGGGATCGCATAGAGGATAGAGTTGCTATTGGTCCTGAGTTAGTTCGAGATATGGAACAGCAAGTGGATTTGATTAGGCAGCGTCTCAGAGAGGCTCAGGATAGACAGAAGAAGTATGCCGATGCAAAAAGGATTGACCGTAGTTACTTGGTTGGAGACAGAGTTTTCTTGAGAGTGCGACCGCATAAGAGTCCGATCTGTTACGGAAAGGGTTCTAAGCTCGCACCTCGCTTTGTAGGACCTTTTGAGATTCTGGAGAGGATAGGCCCAGTTGCCTACCGTTTAGCTTTGCCACCTAGCCTGTCACGCATCCACGATGTGTTTCATGTTTCAGTTTTGAGA
The DNA here is from genome assembly GCF_030272615.1 of Cryptomeria japonica. NCBI lineage: Eukaryota > Viridiplantae > Streptophyta > Pinopsida > Cupressales > Cupressaceae > Cryptomeria > Cryptomeria japonica. Next base: position 584,716,217 of record NC_081407.1, read on the forward strand.
AAATATATTTATGATGAGTCTCACATTTTAGATTGGGATGCCTTGCAGGTGGAGTCGGACGGGCAGCTAGCTTTGGAGCCCATTCGCATTTTGGCACGCCGGACATTGGCCCTTCGAGGTCGAGAGCTGGACCAGGTTAGGGTCCAGTGGGATTGTTATGATGAGGTTACGGCTTCATGGGAGGACGCAGCACGTATGAGATCATAGTACCCTCACCTCTTTGATGAACTCCAGGAGGAAGTTCATGCCTAGAGGGGGAGGATGTGAGGCCTCACCTCGACTCAGTTTGACATTCAGTGGATTTTATATTTTAGACTACTATGGATACTTTGTTTTGATGCATTTTGAGATTTAGAACTTTTATGACTTCAGGATATTGGATAACATTGCTATGAATTGATGTTTTACTTACATGCTTTATGAGATAGAACACTACATGATTATTAGATAGAATGATATTGCAATGATAGATGTCGTTAATGAATTTGCAGGACTTTACTTTGAATATAGAACTATGATGTATGTTTAGTTTATGTGAATTGGGATGAAAATTGCTTATGTGAATTTGCTTGACAAAAGATGTATTCAATCTGTGCAGATGAAAATTGTATGCAAGTAATGATGTGCATTGTTATATTATTGAATTATATTTTATATGAATATTTGGGAGTACTAATGTGTACATTGAGATGCGCAGGAAATTTACCATGTGACCATGGAAAATTACGGAGAATCAAACCTAGACTTATGTATGTTCGTAAAGCCAAGGTTTGTCTATTTGGAGAGACAACACCCCGTTTGTGTTGTATTTTATTCGTATCAGTATATGCTGCATGTGTGTTTTGTGTTATTTAAATTTATTGTGTAAAAACCTCAAGAGACAATTTCATGTTTATTTTTGTAAAAGTATTTTATTAGTGTCACTTGACACATGTGAGGATTTAAATTTTAATATTTTATCTTGTCTCTTGATGGGAAAGTGTTAATTATTATTAATTTTAAATAAAATAATGTGTTGTCAAAAAGATATTTTGAGAATATAATATTTGGTGTGGTCAACTTATGTTTGACCCGAAAATAAACTTCAGAGGGGTTTAAGATGGGTTAAATGAACACCTAGGGGTAGTTTATTAGGGTTTCCTGAAGCCCATAAGGTATACCTAGGGGTTAGGGGTAATTTTAGGCAAGTTTCTACTTTATTATGATCTTTTTAATGCTTTTAAAATTGGTTTTTTTGAGTTGAGCGAAAATTGAAAATTGAAGTGAAATCAAATCCAGATTTTCCCTCTTGGAAGGAAAGTCTTTTTGCATTTTTGCTTTCTTCCTTCCTTTTGTTGATTTTTCTTAGAATCCTGTGAGAACTCAGTGAGTGAGCTTCTTAAGGAAGATTTTTGGGAATAGCTGATTAATCACCCACTCTCCATTTTTGGAGACAGAAGAAAATTTGGAAAATAATGTTATGGGATAAAGAAATTGATTAAGGAAAAATAAAGAATTGTGGACTGGGCAGCTCTTCTTCAGATATCATTATAACCTTTGGGCAGAATAAGGTTGGTTTCATTTTTACTTTTAATGTCTAGTTTTGTTTATTTCTGAAAGTTGTTGAATAAGGAAATCTGTATTCTTGAAAATGGATGTTTGAAAAACTTTTGGTTTGATTTTTGAATGAATGTGTTTTGGGAGTTTTCTCAAGATCTCTCTTTCTCTTGGGAGAGAAGAGGATCTTGAGGGTGGTAGCAGTGACAGCCCTCGAGTGAGAGACTCTCTTTAGAGAGCGATCACAAGGGATCTTTGTGTGACTCTTGCTGCATGGCCTGTTTGTGCAATGGGGGTCATAAGGAGGGTTATAAGGCTAAAATGCCTTTGGGGGCCATAAGGATTATGGGGTTGAGATTTGATATGTTATTTGTGCCATGAGGTGGCCTCTTGTTATTACATACTTGCAGATTCTCCTCAGGGTATTTGGTCCACTACCACCCTTTGAAAATGTTCACCACCAGAGTGTGGTGCTGTGAAAGCCAGGTTGGGAATGTGTCTGGAATATTTGTATGTTTGTGTTTCTTTGTGTTTGCCTGTTTGATACCCGTCTAGGAATTGGTTCTCCGAGCTCGGGGGTGGCTACCAGTTAGCCTAGGCTGGGAGGTGAGCACTCCGTGGTCAGTTTTGTGTTTTCTATTATGCAGGAAATCCAGAGGAAAGAGGATAGAAATTCATGAAAGATATTCAGAAGATGGAATTTTGAAGATAGTGGAATTCAGTTGCAGATGTTGTTTTAAAGTTGTTGTGAATAAATGCCTCATTCAAAAAAAAAAAGAGAAGCAAGTTGTAATTTTGTAATTTCAGATTTGATGTCTTATTGTTGTGACTGTTCAGAGAAAACATTCTGTGAATTTGGTAGTATATATATTAGAGATGTTTTAAAGAAAGAGAAAAGGCTTGATTTTACTTCTAGTATATTTGAAAAAGGAAAGTAAATTAGTGATGCATGCAAAGCTTCTTGTTTTATGAAGGAAATAAAAAAGTCTGTTTTCATTTAGATTTTTACCTGTATTTTTAATTAAGTCAAATTAGAAGTTTATTTAAGCTGGAAGCTTTTAAGTATTTTAGATAGCAAGAAATTTTGTTTTATGTGAATATTTTATTTAAAGAAATATTAAAGGATTTCTTATTACAAAAAAAAAAACGAATAATGAATCCTTGTGGAATACTATAGATTGTATTAACTTTAATTTAGAAGTTTGTTTTTTTTTTGTGCATTTAAATTTGTATATATATATATATATATATATATATATTTTTTTTTATATATTTGATTTATCTTAAGGTCATCTTTTTCCTTTATTATATTAGCAAAAAAAAAGATTGTATGTAATAATTCCTTTTTTTTAAAAAAATATGTAAATTTTATTTGGAATTAAATTTATCTTGTTATTTACGCATGTTAATTTTTTGTAAATACCGTATATATTTATATATATATACATATATATATATATATAAATATATATATTTATATATATATATATATATATATATTTAAATGTTAATGTGTTTTAAAAAAATTTAATTTTCAAAAAAAAATTTATGTTGGGGACCCCGCGGGTTCCACTGTGTGTACGCACAGTGGACGCCCGCGCGGCGCCCACTGTGTGCACACACAGTGGAGCCGCTTGCGGCTCCCACTGTGTGGGCACACAGTGGACGGCCGCGGCCGCCACTGTGTGGCCACACAGTGGTGCCGCCAGCGGCGCCCACTGTGTGGGCACACAGTGGTGCCGCGGCGCCACTGTGCGCTCACACAGTGGTGCGCGCGGCCAGCCACCACCTAACAACCTCCGCGACCTGCGATTTATTTCGGACATGGCCGCCGGAGAATCTTCGGCCCGCCATGAGCTCTTCGCCTGTTAAAAAAAATGGGTAAAACCCTAGCCCGATAGGGGCTAGGGAAGTTTAGTTTTTTTTTTAAATATAAAAAAAGAAAATAATATGTATTTGGGGTTTTAGGTAATGGTTAAATAGGAATTTAGAACCCTAATTAGGGTTGAGGAAATTAAGTGGTAATTTTTTAGCAAGTTGAAATGGATTTAGGAGGTTAGGATTAAAATATTGGAATATATGTAGAATATATATATAGTAATATATATGTTTCCATATATATATATATGGGGATATATATATGAATATATATGTATGTTTTTTTTAGTTTAATTGATTTAAGAAATTAAATTATGGATTTTCAAAATATATGCACAATCTATATGTATATATGTGCATTTTACATGTTCTCAATATTGATTTAAAAAAAAATCGTAAAGGAGAAATTAATTAGAATTACTAAGACTTTATAGTCATAGTGGGAAATAAATCTTGAAATATCTTCCCTAATATTTTTAGTATGATTAATTTAATAAAACTATAAATTAAATACCTTTTGGAGATAGAAATTTAAACCAGTAGGTTTTTCCGCAATTAAATTATAACTGATTGTCGATGCTTCGTTCGTTTCAGAATGAGCTCGAATTTATTAATGAAATTTTCGTTAACGCCTGTCGCAAGAGTGTGCTTGTTAATTAAATTTAGTATCTTTTAAAAAAAAATTTGTTCCGTTTTTGCCCTAAATTTTGGGCATGACATTTTCCAACTATAATTTGATGTCAAATGTTCAATTGATTAGATAGGGGAGTATATTGTTGAATAAGAACATGTGAAAAATTCATTATTTTGAACATGAAGCACTAATTGGCATAATAAAGATTGGAGTAGATCCACATTGTTTATTAGATTGAATTAGTAGAGTGACACATAAGTTAATATTCAATAAATATTTATATAGTTCATAATTTTTATGATTTAACTACATTTTCATTTTAGTTTATTTATTTATTACTAATGTTATTGATGTAGATTAGTGGTTCCAAACAAACTCTTATCTTCTAACGGTTGGTAAAGCTAGTAAATAATTTTATTCTTTAAGTGAATAGAATATTTAGAAACTAATAATAAAGATAATTTATAAAACAATTGGAAATAAACTCACAATGCAAAGCACTAGCATTTGGAGCTACCTATGGTAGACACATTCTTGGTGTCCTCCTATTCTTCTGTTGATCTGGATTATGCTTTGTCCCTTTACTATTTTGATTTTGGTGACTGTCCTTATGGTGGTTTCATGTCTCTTTATGATTTATTGGCTAATGGATGGTGTGGAGAACTTCTTTTTATGATCAGGTGTGGTCTCATCTATGGCAATTATGATAATACTCTTCTGGAATTGGAGCGGTTGATTGATTATGTTCCACAGTCTCTTTTGGCTTCCGCACTTGATGTTTTTACGAGGGTTCATTTTATTCTAGACTCTTGGGAGACACTGCTGGCTGCCCCTCGAATTCCAAAACCATTACAAGTTGTTCCTCCTCCCCTGCTTGGTGCTCCTCCAATTGAAGATGATGTTGATTTCTCTTCTAGCCCACCTGAGCGCCAGTTTTTCCCATTTGTGGAAGATTTAGATGGGACTAATCCTCATGAATCTTCTATTAATGCGGAGGTTCGATTTGTCTAAGGGAAGGAGATAATGTTGTTAATTATTTTTGGATGGGTCTCCTTGAAGCTTCCTCTTCTTATATCATCATTCTTATCATATGTATGGGGTGGGTTTTGATCTTGTTGTACTCTTCGGGTTGGGTTTTTGTGTTTGTTTATAATGATGTAATTGTGTTTGTCTCCTTATATGTTTCTGGAGACATAGTTTTTTAGGTTTTTCTATTCATGAGCAAGACCAAAGGTTTTCTTTGCCTGGTTCTTTCCTACTAGTTCTCTTTGAACTAGGACTGTAAAATTAATATGATTAATAAAGTTTAGTGGTATTTACCACTTTTATCAAAATAATAATAATAATAATTTTGTATTTTGTATTTCTCTTCAATGAAATAGGGAAGACAATTGAGAGGGGGGGGGGATGAATCAGTTGTCACCAAAAACCTACACAACTTAAAATTAATCTCAAATTTGATAATTAAACATGAAAGAATAAGTCAAAAACATATCATAAACACACATAACACCAAGTTTTTTGATGTGGAAAACCCGGTCAAGGGAAAAACTACAATGGGGATGAAAACACAAAATAGGTATACTCTATTAGAAGTATTACAATGGGAATGCACATGCATTTAGGAACACTACCTAGAGCTCATTGCTCAAATAAGAAGGGCTACAACCTAGGGAAGGCCTGCTACCTTACAAACAATCATGTGAATTACTTCTGGAAATCAAGAACTGAGAAATAGCATCCTCAATGTCTAGTTATAGTTCCATTTAAGCACATTACAAATTTCATTTTCTTCTTCACACTTCCTCTCTGCTTCCGAAAGATTAATAGATTATTCGCTCACATTCATCCACTCTGCACACCTCATACAATATTATTACATTTATTTATACATGGCATCAACCTTGGAAAGATCAACAAGGTCAGCTCAACACAAATAAAATAATTACAGTGATATAGTTGTTGATCAAAAACAAATTATCACATGCAAACCAAAGAAATGTTGGCTAAGACATAGCATGGACCTAAATCAATCGCCTCAAACATGCTACACCTCCAAAAATTACACCTCAATCATCCGCAACATGCTACAATAATCTAGTCGGCCAAGAACATGAAGAACACCAACATACCAAAGAAAATCATCAATTACAAGCTCAACAATCAATGCGAACCACCAACACAAAAGGAACATGAACTAGAAAAATCCACAAGCATCATGAATTACCATAGCAACATCCGCACCAACAAAAATTACTAGAATCACCAGGATCTCATACCGAACCTCAGGAACACTAACTGCAATGACTGTCAACCTTGAAAAATAACTTGTGGACCTCCAAACCATGAACCACTTGAATTGAGGATACACATGTTGGAATCGAGGAACATTGAGAGGGGGGTTGAATCAATGTTTTGCAATTTTTAATATTATTAACTTGTTCTTTTAGCCACTTAATGCAAATGAACAAAGGAAAGATACAAAAGCACAAAGCAATTAGCAACAACACCATAACACCAATATTTTCTATGTGGAAAACCCAGTTAAGGGAAAAACCACGGTGCGAACCTACCCATAATATGATGATATCCTATTAGAACTATATAAAAAAATACAATGGGGAATGCACATGCATTCAGGCACATTGCCTAGAGCTCACTACTAAAAAACAACAAGGAGGGCTACAACCCTTGGGAAGATTCATTGCCTTACAAACAATTACAAAGATCACAAGAGTTAAATGAACTAATGAATAGCATCTACCAATGCAAAATTATAGTTCCAGTTAAACTTATTATATATACTGCACACACTTCAACTCATACTGCTCTATTCCACTGTTATGCATTATATCAGAGCACAAATCCTTTACTTGTACACATGAAACTATGCATATTCAATCAAAAACACATTCCACACCTATACTGATAACCAAAATGATCATATCCATCAGTCTTTTATATTCGTAACATGAAATTAGGTCTTCTACATGTTGTCTTCAAGAACACATAACATATAATAAAACATGCATACATAGTCATCTCAATCCAAACTCCAATGCATATGCGGACCAAAAATAATTGTCCACATGCTTCCCAGATGTTGGCTAAACATCCTTGATCACAAAAACAATCACCAAAATTACTTCATCAATTTCGCACAATGATCAAATATACAAGTCGACCATATTACATTGTCTAACCCAGAAAACTATACACTGGATCTTCTAACTCACATGACAATCATCATCAGAGGCTAAGATTCTGGAATAAGGTACTCCAAACATCTAACTATCTTCCTCTAGCCCCGCAACACAAAATATTCAACTGAAATGAAATGCTGACCAAAATACTACATTTTGTCGCAAGATTGTTCTAACTCACCGCACTTAACCAAATCTTCATTTTGACTTCTGGTATAGAAAAATCATAAACTTGGTATAGAATCTCTAATTAGAGTTGCCATCAATGACAACATCGGGTGACCTGTACAATGCCTCTTGCTAATAATCTCCCCCTTTGGCATTGATGGCAACACTTAGTGAAAAATGACTGTGTTGGAATCAGTACCAACATATATACACTGCAAAACTCAAAATCGCAAAATTCCAAAATTTTAGAACTCCCCCTGAGATGAATACAACATTTTTCACTACTCTACACTCCCCCATTGGAAACAATGGCAAAGGTGGGGACCTAGATGCAAAATTTACACAAAATTCTACATATAGAAAAATATATACATAGACCTTACTGCCTTACAAAAACTTGAAGATACCTACAAAAGTGTTTTTCAATGAGCCCAAATGGCTATCCCAACGCTTCTTGAGACACTCCAAGTTAGATATGAGGTCACTGAATAGGTATGCTTGCATCTCTACTGATTTAAGATTTGAAGGTTCACTGGTAGCCTGAGCGTCCTGAGCATCCTTCAAGGCACTGCTCAATGTGTCCAATTTGGGAGTGATATGACTCTGAATTTCACCAAATCCACCAATAATCTTCTCCTTCTCATGGCACAAACTCTTGATTTTGTCAAGTAAGGATATTACTTGATCTTCTTAAGTACTGCTCATAGAAACTGACAAGGGGTCAAATGACTGAGATATACCAGCTAGTTTTTTTCATACTCCTTGGACTATTTCTCAATATTATTAGTGAACTTTGAAAATAATAGACATGATTTGTAAATGTTACCAGCCTCGGATAATGCATCTTGAATTCTCTTAATACAAGTATCTAATATAACTCTATCATCGGCAATCATTCTTTTTAATGTCCTGAGCCTCTTAGCATTAAATTCACTATGGACCTTCACCTCAACTAACTTCTCCAATAACTTAAAATGAGTATCTAAGGTTGGTGCAAGAAGCTGAGTCCACTTTTTGGCCAAAAAGTTGAAGTGTTTTCCCTGATTTTCAGATTTTGCCACATTTGAACTAAAAATTTGAAGCACTTAGAGATTGAACCTTGAAAAAAGTTAGTCATACAAAATATAGCCCTCTGAGTTTACTTTCCAAATATGTAATTTATTTAATACCCACATAATATAAATTTACTTTTAAAATGGATTTCTAAAAACCACTTTTTAAAACTGCATTTTTCAGGACCATACCATGCACGTGTACGACCCACACTTTTTGACACAAATAAAAGTTTTTTTTCAAACCATCTTGGAAATGATTTTGTAACACACTCAAGATTGATGAGCATATTTTTTTTATTTTTTTTAACATTTTATTTTTTATTATTTTTTTATTGGCCCTAATTATCATTTTAAAAACTTGGCGTGTACGACCTACATAATTTGACCTAAACTTATCATTTTTTATTTATTTTTAAATAGAAAATAATTTTGTGTAGATTGATGGAATATAATTGTTTTTCAAAAAACATTAAAACAAAAAAGTTATTAAATAAACAAAATTAGTTGATACTTCAAGTTTATGGACCAAATTCAATATAAATTAAATGAAAAATAGAGAAAATAATCAAAATTTTAAAAGGAATTACATATTCAGAATCTACATAGTATAATGTGAAATAGGTTTTAATTTCATGAAAAAATTCTCTAATAACAGGCATGTAAAATATTGCAGAAGTCTATATTTGTGCTTTCATTGATCCAAGTTTGAATTTGCAAGTCCAAGTCTAAGGTTTGGGCATTCCATGCATATCCCAAACCTAAACCTGAGGCAAAAGGTAGGCTATGGGGTCAACTTTCACAAAATGGGGGCTCGTTTTGTAAACAAGGTCCCGTTCAGAAAACGGGGGCCCGTTTTATTTTTTTACCAGGCCCGTTGTAAAAATAGTTGTTATTGTCAAAAAAAGGATATAATTCAATAATTACTGACATTCTCATTGGGATCTGTATTGACACAAAACATTTACACAATTTGGCTCATTTTTTTACCACCGTTTACCCTAAATTCACGAGAAGTAAGCAAATTTAAGCCTTTGTTGAAAATAAATCAATTTTTTATTCAAGAGGACTTTGTAAAGATGGGTTCAAAGCAACGTCAAAAGAAACAAAGGAAGACAATGACATCAAAGGAAATCCAGGCACAAAGAGAGAAGGAGGCAAAACACCAAAGAGATAGAAGATCACAACTACGACAATTGAATAACACTGAAGCATCGAGTTCAGTGCCTGTTGTAGATGAAACCATTGAAGAGACCATGATGGACGCAAGCAATGTAGAACCAAATATGGGTGCATCTTTAGATGAAATTTTGACTGGTGATGAAAATATACATGTGGATATGAATCTTGGTATGTTTTTAAATCCTCAAGAGTATGATGCAAATCAAATTGATGGTTTAAAGGACGTTGGATATGAATTTAATACACCTAAACGAAAAGAATTACAAATTGATAATAATACACCACCCTCTTTGAATGAAAATGAATGTAATTTGTTTACTATTAATAAAAATGCATTAAATAATCTTAATGGGTTAGTTTCTTGGAGACAAATCAGAACACATGCCAACAGATTATGTAAACAATTTTTCTATAATAAAAAACTAGGATTTCAATGTTAATTAATGCTACAATTAATAAAAATGTTAAAGATGCATAAAGTCATCAAAAAATTAGGAATTTATACAAAAAAAGAAAGATGAATCATATAAGCAAGTTGTATCTACTATTGCCAGTGCCATCGATTCTATTGAAAAAACAAGTCAATCTAAGGATAAGAATGCAGCATGACGAGTTATAACAACTGCTATAGTTAACAAAACAATTGTCAGTAAAAGAATATTAAGTGATATAAGTGGCTATTTAAACATACATCATAGAACCTTGTCAAGAGCGGCCAAAAGAAGAGACACAATTGAAAGTGATCCACTAAACCATTGTTGGAGTTTTAGTGGTAGACTTTGAAGGTTGGACATGAAATTAAATGATGAAACTAAATCATTAATTGAAAAAATTTGGCATGATAACACAAGAGTTTCATCTAATGCTAGAGATGTTTTAAAGTTAAGGGTGAGATCAAAAATTTGTGATCCTCATCCAAAACATCTTCTTGACATGACTCAAACTAATTTTTTTTTTAATTATTTTTAGAATCTGTGCTAATGAATTTACGTATTAGTCAAAGATCATTTGAAAAATGCAAATCCTAGTATGTTAAAATCAATAAACAAAGAATATCTTGTTGTTGTAAAACTCATGTTCAATTTCGTTTTATTATGATATTTTTGATATATACATTGTAAATTGCATGCTAATGATCTTGTGTAGGATTGTGGTGTTTACGTGCCACCTGAAACTATCAAAGATTTTATTGCAATTTTATTTTGTAAACCACCTAATGAGCAACTATTTCTTTCAAGTGCATGCATTTTTGGTCTTTGCAATTTACGTGGGAACTATTAATTGATAGGTGAATGTTTGCATAAACATGTTTCAATTGAGTTTGGACAAAAAATGGTTGATGTTAGGAGATATAAAAATATAGAATACCCTTTAAAGGATGGAAAGATGGGGAAACATTTAGATCTTATTAGAAAACGGAATAGTGTGAATGCATTTATCAATGAATTTAAGAGTCATATTGTTCCAAAATATGTGGAATACTCCCAACATGCTCGATGGCTTGATGGACAATTTCACATATGAAAGAACACATTTCCAGTTGGAAAAATAGTATCAGTTGTGGATTTTGCAGAAAACTACACACTAAAACCACAAAAGGAAACTCAATCACAATACTATAATTCAGTGCAAGTGACAATTTTTGTGCATATTATATATAGACATGCCCATGATAGTACAAAAGATAACATAAAAATTTTGAGGGAGTATCATTTTGATGTTAGTGATAATCAATTACACTCATCAGAGTTTGTTCAACATTGCTTCCAAGTCTGTTATGACAATCTTAAGGAAAGAGAAATTTAGATGACACAACATATGATATGGTAAGATAACTGCACATGCAATTCAAAACTACAAGAATATTTTATTGGCTAAGCAGAGCTCACAAAGAAACCAATGTCCAACATATATGGAGTTTTTTTGAAGCGAGACATGATAAAGGAGAACACGATGGAGTTGGTGCCTATGTAAAAAGAGATCTTGCTAGAGAACAACTGAAATTTGAGGATGCAATGAAATTCAGAGACACTTGTGAAGTTGTGGATTGGTTCAATTCCAAGTTGTCTACAGGATCAACTGAGAACTTCGCAATTCGACGTTTCTTTTGGTTGGTTGAGGAAGACAGTATTCCTATACGACATGATTGTGATACCATCAGTGGATCACCTAAATGGCATTCATTTAAGATTTCTAATTCAAACACATGGACTATATTCACAAGGGAGCTTGCTTGTTTTTGTCAATTTTGTGTTTCTGGTGATTGGGAATTTTATGAGAATAAAGAATGGGTCGAAGAATGGCAACAAAGATCATTGACACCCATAGATACAAATGATCCACATGAAAGAACAAATAAAGATATGAATCATATGTTTGCATTAGATGACTGGGAAAAAGCATGGAGTTGTGTCACACTTTGGGCCAACTAAGGGTTGCCCAGCCCTCAGCCCGGTCGGACTACCCTCAGGTCGCGTGGTGTCGAAATGGCATCGGAAGTCCGACCAGACTCAGTTTGATCGGACTCCTTTAGTTTAAATGATTCCATTAAAAAATCAAAATTTTTTATTGTTAAAACTAAGGTTAGTCTGGCTAGACTAGCCTATGTGTCATGTGATGTGGCACAAAAAAGGTGAAAAACTCTATATTTCTAAAAAATTTCCCTTGTACTCAATTTTTCTTCAAGCAAAATATTTTTTTGCAAAAATTGAAAAATACCCTTTTGTAGAGCTCAAAGTCACAAATCTAGACATAATTTTTTTAGTATTTTGATTAATTTTAATATTTTTTATTAATTAAACATTGCGAGTAGCTTTTTAAAGTTAAAAAGGAGGCTAATTCGAAATTAAAAAAAAAATATTTAATGATATTAGAAAAAAAAAATTTAAATATTTTTCCCTAGATGAGAGAACCTTTTCAAAAAGGGTTTTTTTTTTTTGGTTAATGATAAATTTAGTAGTCAAAAGGTGACACTGAATGAAAACTATCAAATTTAGCTATGTTCGAATTCAAAATATTATAACCAAAAAAATATACATCAAAATTATTTTATTTTATTTTTTTAACGTTGCATATATATGTTCTCTATTTGGAAAAAAAAAACAAGAAAAATAAAGTCCATTTTCATTTTTTTAGTGACGCCGACTAGAACCCCTGATTTTCAACATTTTTTAGCAATTAAAAATCTATCTTGTTATGGCTAAGGATTTGAATTTCAAATACCTTCATATTGAAGGTGATTCAACTATTGTCATTAATGCTTGCAAGGCAAGAAAAACTGATAATTGGCATTTTCGGTATATTCTTGAACAAATATGGACTCTTCTTGATACGTTTGAGCACCTCATCATCTCGCATGTTTATCATGAAGGTAATGCATTGGCTGATTGCCTCGCTAATATGGTTTGTGACAAAACTGTTATCGATTCCTCTCAATTGGGGTGTGATTTGATGAGCTTTCCAAACCTATTAAGTATAGCCTGTAGAGAGTTGAGTATTTAATCTTTCTTATTATATGATTTCTCGTTTAGACGAGTTGATATTCTCTTCTCTTGGTGAGGTATTCCTTTTCATAATTCCATTTGGTTTTTATTTGAGGTACTTTGCTTTACTCGATCATCACTTGGCATTCATTAATGATGAATTGGTTGTTATAGATGTTGTTCGCGTGTTTGGTACTCTCTTTTGGTGCGAAATCTGGAGATATTTATTTTCACATTGGGAATCCGTCCTTCATATGTCATTTAAAGTTTGGCGTGGCGTTGTTTTCATGATTATCTATGTACGTCGCTTCTTTTGGTTTGTCATATTTTTAATGATATATCTCCTCTTTCTTTTCATTTACGAGATAAAAATGTTGGGCTTCATTTCTCTCTAGAATTTCCACATCCACCTCTTCTCCTTTGGCATTTGTCTATAATGGCGGACCACAAATCTCATGTCGTTTGTGTCAGTCATGTTTTGGACCCTTGTGTTTCTTGTAAATTCTCTACGTTCTGTAGTATATATATATTTTGGTTGCAGGTGTTTTTTGGTGCAAGGGCATGTCAATTTTGGTTGCAGGAGTTCTTTGTTGCAGGGCCTTCAAGATATCCCAGGAAGATGGATATGTCCTTCGATTATGGTTTAGTCTTCTTGCTTTTTGGAGCTTTTTTCTTCATTCACTGGGCAGCCTATGTTATTTCTTTTTCATGTCCTAATTTTGTAAATAAGCTTGCATGCTCCTATTCTATAAAATGAGCTTGCATGCTCCTATTTGTAAATGAGCATGCATGCTCCTTTACTGATCTCTATTTTGTAAATAGCTCTGACTAGAGGATCGTTCACTACTTCTCTTCTATAGTCATGTTGATGAGCAATGACCAGAGTTTTTCTTGCTAGTTCTTTTCTCTGGGAGCTCAGTTTGAACCAGTTTTTAAATATATTGTAAAAGTTATATATTATTAATAAAATATATCAAGTGGCATTGCCACCTTGGCAAAAAAAAAAAAATCTCTTTGAATTTATAAAAAAATTATCAATTTTTTTTCAAAAATTTTAAAAACTAACAGTCCTAAATTTTATTAATGTTTCTACATTTGATCAGTTTATATCATTTCAAAATTCAATTTAGAAATGTCACTTTTATGCAGTTAAAGTTAAACAGTTTTAGTTGTGTTGGCTAGTTCCTTTATAAAAGTATGACACAGGTTTGTGCTTTTACCTGACTATGATCACATTTTAGATCTTATACAAGAAGGTAAAATTCAATTTGAAATTTGTTTTGGTTTATTAAACAATACATATATGATGCAGGAGCACCAGTGTAGTTCATACCGGTTGGAGCAATTAGCTATGGAATTGCTTGGAGATCGTGGCATTTCTTCATGTTTGAGAATTTAGTGTTGTGGATTTAGATTTATCACCTTCAATTCATTGTATTTATCATGTTCAAGATTCATGGCATTTGGATTTAATTTTGGTGAAATATTGATTCCGTTATTGGCCTGATGTTGATGTGTTCTTACCAATTAGTCTTGCAGAGTGTTGAGAGAAGTTGAACCGGGTTGCGGTTGATTTTTGTGACTTGCATATCATTGAGTTGTGTTTCTTGTGCCTTGTTCGATGTTCAAGAAGAACTGTGTGTATTTTATGTTGTTCTTAGTGATTTAAGCTGACATGTTATTGTTTACATGTTTCATTATGAACCGATTGGTCTTAGGCTGACTTAATCGAGTTATTATCATTTGCGGATGCCATAAGGGGAAAGTTTACTAATTCATTTCAAGACAGAGGACAAAAGATAGAGGAAAAAGGTTAGAGATCGAGCAAATATGTAGATACCGGTTGGATTCTAGTCCGATAGGACTGAAGCCGATAGGGCTGAGGTCTGGATCAGTGCACAACAGTGGAAGCTGTTACCGGTTGATGATTTGTTGAGAGAATGATTTGCAGATCATGGATCTAAGTTGTAAGAGTTTTTTTTCCATCCTCGACTATGGTCCAGCATGTGCCATATGTAATTCTTCAAACTGTTTACCGGTTATGTATTCTCTAGTGTTACTGATTGCTCTTTCAGCTTTATTTGTGTTGTGTTACCGGTTACCGATATATCTTGCATGGTTTTTATGTTTAAGCTACAAGGCAGGGATTTCCTTCATTGGATCTCCCTACCTTGACTGCATCAAAATGGTATCAGAGCTGGTTTGTGAACTTGTTGTTGGAGGAGGATCTGATTATGTACCAGTTGGTTGGAAAGGAAGTTGAGGCAACTTGTGGACTTGTTCAGATCATCAAACGTAAGGCAGAGCAAGGTTTGCAAGTAGACCACCGATCCTAGAGCTTGAGCTTGAGGTAGTTAGTGGGTGGAGACTTGAATCGATAGCCGATTGAGGCAAGCTACAGAGTGGATTGGTAGATCACCATGGAGAGGCAACCAGAAGCTGTAGTAAGATTGCTAAATCCCTGAGGCAACTGCAGTTACCTACTAACTGATTGTCGAACCAAATCAAGTGATGGGACTCACTTTTCAATTAACCCCGAGAGTCTGATGCAGGAGCATCGGTGTAGTTCATACCGGTTGGAGCAGTTAGCTATGGAATTGCTTGGAGATCGTGGCATTCCTTCATGTTTGAGAATTTTGCATTGTGGATTCAGATTTATAACCTTGAGTTCATTGTCTTTATCATGTTTCAGATTCATGGCATTTGGATTTAATTCCGGTGAGATATTGATTCTGGTATTGGCCTGGTGTTGATGTGTTCTTACCAGTTAGTCTTGCAGAGTGTTGAGTGAAGTTGAATCGGGTTGCAGTTGATTTTTCGTGACTTGCGGATTGTTGAGTTATGTTTCTTGTGCCTTGTCTGATGTTCTTGGATAATTGCGTGTAGCTTTAGGTTGTTCTTAGTGATTTGAGCTGACATGTTGTTGTTTACATGTTTCATTATTAACCAGTTGGTCTTAGGCTGACTTGATCGAGTTATTATCCTTTGTGGATGGTATAAAGGGAAATTCTAGTGATTCATTTCAAGATAGAGGATGGAAGATAGAGGAAAAAGGTTAGAGATCAAGCAGAGATGTAGATATTGGTTGGATTCTGATCTGGTAGGACTAAAGCCGATAGGGATGACATTCAGATTAGTGCAGAGCAGTGAAATTTGTTACCAGTTGATGATTTGTTGAGAGGATGATCTGTGGATCATGGATCTAAGTTGTAAGAGTTGTTTTGTAATCCTGGGTTGTGGTCCAGCATGTGTCATATGTAATTCTTACAATTATTCATATTGTTTACCGATTATGTATTTTGTGGTGTTACCGATTGCTCTTTCTTCTTTATTTGTGTTGCGTTACCGGTTACCGATATATCTTGCATGGTGTTTGTGTTTAAGCTACAAGGCCTAGATGTCCTTTATTGGATCTCCCTACCTTAACTACATCAATATATGAAATCTTACAATTTATTTTTTTGTTTTTATATCTCACTAAATATTAAAATGAAATTGGTTTGCAGGACATGTCTATGTTGTTGTTGTACTAGAGGATAATGAAGAGGGGACAGAGTATTGGTTCGCTCGATGTGTAGAGCCAAAACTTAGGTTAACCACTCCTCGACTAGATTATTATGGTTATGACTATCCAACTAGATCTGTGGTTGTTGTTGGCACCTGGCTACACAAATATCTAACAAGAAAGAATGGATAGTTGGCATTTGAAGATTATGAATTAGAGAAGAATATTATACACTACTCGCATTTGGTAGTGGCAACTAATATAAAATTGGATAGATATCATGGTAGACCTACTAATAAACAATTATGGACTCTCTCTATGGAAGAACACGAGACAATTATAGATGCATTGCAAAAGAGAGAGGATGCAGATGGTATAACAAAATGAATAAATACAAGTAAGTTATAATTTCTCTTAATCCATATCCCTTTTAAAAATTGTGATGTATACTTTATGTTGTATTTTAAATCATGCATTCTAATTATAAAATCTAATAAAATAATGTTGTTTCAGGTCTCCCACAAGTAGAAGGCATGAGTGACTACCACTATTTGTGCATACTTTATGTTGTATTTTCAATAATTATAAGTTGTAGTTTTATACCCTTAAGCCATCTCCCTTTTAAAATTTGTGATGTATGCTTTATGTTATATTTTAAATCATGCATCCTAATTATAAAAGATAATCATATATAATTTTTTTCAGGTCTCTCACGAGTAGAAGGCACCAGTGACTACTATTGTTTGTGCATACTTTATGTTGCATTTTGAGAGATATATCCTTATTATTATAATTTAAGTTGGCCAATTTTTTTATATTTCAAGTCTACCACATGTACGTGGAATCAATGAATACTACTATTTGTGCTTTTACGGATATATGCTAAAAAATTATCTTTGTAAGATGTAAGGTTCAATTCTCTAACTTTACTTGAATAAATATAATTTTCTTGCACAAATATAGAATTATGATAATGTATTTTATAAGAAATGTATTTTTTTTGCAAGTCCCTTAGGAGATGAACTCAAATATTTTAGGTACCTGCTTGATACACTTTATGTAATATGTAATTGATATACTTATGGTTAAATTTATGTATGAGTATATTATGTTTTAATCAAGTTCAATTCAATATATTATATTCTATGGGGTACATTCTATTTCATACATGGCATTGGTTCTACTTGTTGGACCCCATCATACCACCTAAGATATGTATTGATAGTCCAAAGTCCCACACTATTATAAGATATGTATTGATACTATGTTCCTTACACCATATTGTGCCTAGATGCGGATTAAGACTTTTTAATTAAGTGTCCACCATATATTCAATGTTTGTTGCTTAAGCCATTATTTTTAAAATTTTCTAGATCCTACACAACTCAACATGTCTTTGAATTGGAATGATTACCACCTACAAATAATGTGAAAGAATAAAATCATTAAGATTAAGTTACTACACATTTTTAGACTTTTTAAATTAAGTGTCCACCACATATTCAATGTTTGTTTCTTAAGCCATTATTTTTTAAATTTTCTAGATCCTACACAACTTAGCATGTCTTTGAATTCAAATGAATACCACCTACAAACAATGTGAAAGAATAAAATCATTAAGATTAAGTTACATTTAAATTTTGACTATGTTTTCACGTCATTTTTAAGTGATCCATAATGACACAAGTTAACATATATTGCAATTCTATTTCACTTTCCTACATTGGTCCATTTTGGCATGAACATGTTACCATATTTGTGGTTAAAATATGCCAATGATATATGTGTAAATTGAGTGCATGGAATGTTACCTAACTTATTGTTCATGAATGTAATAAAGTCACAACATTCTCCTCTTTCAACTCATGACCTTACTATGTATCTTCTCATAAACACCAAGAAAAAAATAATCACTATTTTAGATCACAAGTATCCTATAGTTTGAAGATCAATTTCATCCTCTCAATGGTAGATAGTTAGATTTATCAAGTCCACATAATCCATATAATATCTAATCCATATATATATCCATGGTAACATGATGAACTCCACATAATATCTAATGCATATGTATATGTATTCCAAAAAAAACAAATGATCTACACCACATAATATAATATTCATAAATTATAAGTACATGTAAACACATGTCTATAGTCCATAAATAAGTACACATCAGATTTTAGTACATGTAAAACCATAGCTAAATCACCAGTAAAATCTAAGTCCTATCATCAATAATATCTTGTGTTCTCTTCACTCCACGTGGACTAGATTGACCTGTCTCATGCTATACAAGAAAAAGAAAATATTAAAATCAGATTAACAATTAAAAGATAATTATTTGTCAAATAAAGTTGGAATCCATAAATTAAGTTACAAACTTACCGTATGCAAGTGCTTATCAAATCCAACAGATTGTTGTGCATGTTATTTCTGCTCAGGAGACATGTCATCCTATACAAGATAAGAAACATGATAAGAAACATGAGCGCACACACATGTTTATATTTTTATTAAATTAAAAGTCATCTTTAATTTGAAATCTACAATAATCAACATTTAAAATATCATACATGAGGTTGCTCATCTCCTCTGCCAATATCTTCTGCACCTTGAGGTCTAGGCACATTGAAATCAATGCCAAATATCGCATTAGCTAAGTCCTGTAAAAGGTCAAATTAAGTGTTTTATGAAAAAATTAGGTTAAAACATTACATTGAAGTATGAACTTTGTTAATCCCTATATATATTGTATTTAGACCTCAAAGGAGGTCAATGGTTGTTCAATTTGGCTCTGATAAACATGAAGAGGATATCCTAACCTAATAGTAGTGTCCACCTGCAAACATGCATATAATGAAATCATATTTATTGAACATATGTGTAATGAATTTAAAGCTAACTTACAAAGTCATAAGTACATATATAATCTTTATTAAATCTAAGATACATACAATAGATGGTGTCACACTTGTGAAGGGATGGGGTTTGGGATAGACTACCCTAGTCTATGCTCCTAGATCCTTTCCTTGGATCACCAAGTGTTCTAACCACACCCTAGGGTCTCTAGGACTTCCCCTTCTTGTGGAATCCCCTGACCTTGCCCAATCCACCCACCAACAACTTGAATCACTTCTCCTAAGGTCTCACCTACTCATGAAACACAAAGAACCCTTACTTAGGCTAATAAGGGTTTGGCTTGTAACACACCTTCTAAGGTCCTAGCAAGGTTAGGACAGGTCTAAAACATGGTTTTCCACCCATTCATGTGCCCCCAAGAGGTTACAAACTTTCAACCCCTTACCAATTTCACTATTTTGTCTTTTTCCTATAAAATAGTGCTATAAGGAATGTGCCCAATTAGGCCTCCTATCCAAACTTTTAGGGCTCCCTCTTTCAAATGATGCACATGCTTGTGAAACTTCCTAAAAGACCTACTATTCATTTGGAAATTACTCAAGGATTTTTCTATTTTTGAGCCTCCAAGTGTCCGTACACTACCCTTGGTGGATTTTAAGGTTTTTAAGGGTTTTTAAGAGGGTTTTTAGGCCTGCCAGGGTCACAGTGTAGGTTTGATGTTCTTGCCACCTTTTCTAGATTGGTGGAATCTCCTCCTTCACACAAATGGTACTCCACTCACCCCTCTATAGATCCTCCAAAGGGTGCCTCCTCCTCTATCCTTCCTTGCTCTCCAAGACCTCTGCAACTTAACCCTTCCTAGTCGGGCACTGTCCAGTCTTGCCTGGGATTGGGTCTTTAGATTGCCTCCTTGAATCTTCAAGGGCCCTTCTTGCTTTGAATTATTATACAAGGTCTGAACTCTCATTCCCCATGGTTTCATGGTGATTCCACAATGGGGAATGGAGTTATGAACCCATTGACACAAACCAGTCCAAAACTGGACAGTGAGAAGCAAGTTTACAAAATATTTACAAACACACACAACCTGCACAAAAAAACCTAATCTAAATGCTCACAATGGAATTAAATACACTAGACAAGACACTCAACATATTTTTTCTTTAAAATCAATCCATTAATGATCTTGTCTTACTCCATTTGTGTCGACTGGCAACAAAATTGCAGTCACAGTTAGGTCACTTTGCTTTGCCGTACAACAATTGACATCCCACCCATTATCTTAGGGTTTGCAACTACATATACTACCCTTTACTTAGTCTATGTGCCCATATTAGGGTTGTCCATGCTAAACTAAAGATTTTGACCACTAGGTGGAAAAGTTGCTTAACAGCTTTGAAAAGTTGTCATGCAACTTTTGTAGCTTTTGAGCAACTTTCTCAATGTTGCTTTTCTTGACTCCTAGACCCATATTGGGCTAACCTAAGGACACCACCATGCTAAGAATGACCCTAAACACCTCAAAGGCACACATAACCTCTACTTTCAATAAAATCTCAATCTTGACTTATGACCCTAGGACCTCAACTAGGACCTAAACTAAGACCAATGAGCACATGGCTCTTATTTTATATACAATGGCTTCTTAAAGAAGCAAGAACACAATAAAAAACAAATGGTGGGAGCCCTTTGAAGGGAACTCCTGCACCACTTGTGACACCCTCTACTCGATATGACGTAGAGGGCCCCTCATGACCTACACCCTAGAGAAACAAGCATTCAATGTATCATCACGAAAACTTAAATAGTCTAAGACGATACCATAATAACTTAAATCTAGTACAATGTCTAGATATAAATTGTTATTATACCCCAAAAGGTGTGCCAAGTTGTGTAGGAGTAGATGAAATATTGACACGATATGACGTAGAGGGCCCCTCATGACCTGCACATTAGAGAAACAAGCATTCAATGTATCAACACGAAAACTTAAATAGTCTAAGAGGATAGCATGATAACTTAAATCTAGAAAAATGTCTAGATATAAATTGTTATTATACCCCAAAAGGTGTGCCAAGTTGTGTAGGAGTAGATGAAATATTGACTCAAACATTAGGAGTAATCCTTACCTACATACACCAAACAATTTTAATCAAGCATTAGATTGTATAAAAAAAGTGTGCACTTAATTTATATATCATACACACACACACATGTGTGTGTTTATATATATATATATATATACATATATATATATGTATATATGTATATATATGTATATATGTATATATATGTATATATATATATATACATATATATATATGTATATATATAGATATATACATATATATATATATACCTATTCGAGATGACCATCCGAGCAAAGAAAATCCACATGTGATGTGATATAGTCATCTGATGCATCATCAGGTGTAGCTGAAGTGGATCCATGATCTAGAGTAGGACCTACACACATCTAATGACAACTTGTACAAGGATGTGGCATCAATCGTGGAGCGGATGCCATGTGGGAAGATTTCTCATTAAGGTTACCTGAGAGGGAACTCAAAGCATCTAATGTGGAAATCAATGATGTATGTTGCACATCTATAGGAATAGCTAGAGCAACAGGAGGATCCATGGGTGGATCGGGTATGGTTTTAATAGTATGTGCCCCTAATCTATGTTGTGGCATGCTACCACCAACACCCTGGAATGAATTAATGTCAAAATAATTGGATTTTCTACCCAATATAAACTCGCAGTATAATTTCTTCAAAAAATAGAAAGGGACCTCATAATTGCGATGTGGTGGATGATCAAAAACCATCCACTACCTATCCCAGGACTCTCTACTCATCTCTGGATGATCACACCACCTAATTGAAATTCTTTTTTGGTTAGCTTGCATTTGTTCTTTTGTTTTAGGGTTACTAAAATATGGGCATAAATGAGCTTTGGTGATTTTCAGATCATTTATTTGCTTATAAGTTAATCCAGTAGCATAAAATGCATGCAACTACTCTCTCTATTTATGAAATTGATCTAATTGTGAATCAACAGATTGAACAGAGTCAACAACAACTTGCATTGATTTTGGAAAGTCTACAAGATGGGGGGGGTGATGATAGGCTCATTTTGGATTGCAGCAATATTTTGTTCTATAATTTGAAGGTTTTCATTTATTCTTTCTCTTAAATGAGGCTCATCTAATCTAGGGGGTGGAGGTGGAGGTGGAGGTGGAGGTGGAGGTGGAGGTGGTGGTGGTGGTGGTGGTGGAGGGGGTGGAGGTGGGGTATTTTCACCTATTAATTCATCTATGTCAAACACATCCATGATAAAAGACAGCACTTGCATATATATAAATATATACATGAATTATATACAACTCTATGTCAAACAAGAATCTAATTAGATTTTTTTTTAAACATTTATAAGTAAAAACATATATATACTTATTGAACTCAACATGAAATATAATATACTAATTGAATTAAAACATACATACGTACTTATTGAATCTTTAAATAAAAAATTTGAGCATGAAACATAATTAAAAAAATTTATTGAATCTTCATTTCTATTATAAATTCAATAATAGATTCATATCTTGTAAAATGCATCAACTTTTTTTTTCATTTATTTAAACTTAGGGTAAGTGCACAAAGATGGTGGTCAAAAAGGGGGGGTATAAGTGGACACTTTCTTTTCAAAAATCAGGTGAACCTGAACTTGGAGGCAAAATTTGAAAGTCATCCACTCAAGAAATGAAGATAATCAAAGAACAAATATTGTAGTACTCTAAATCTAGTTTCCAAAATACTAAAAGTTTTCAAAATTGGATAAGACTAGGGGGTCAAATCCTTCATGCACTACAAATTGACCCCAATTTTTTTTTAAAAACATAACATAGTGTCTGACGTGCGCATCAAAAAAGTCATAGTTAGATTTAGTATTTTGACAAATCCTTTGGCAGAAAGATATTTAAGAGTGAGCACTAGAAGATGTGTATTTTTTTGTAATTTTTTGTTGAGTATTTTTTTTTAATGATTTTTCCAATTGAGCACATCCTGAAAATTAGGTACCTATTTGTGCGTGAAGCATAAGTTGCACTAAAAGAATCAAAAATACAATTTTATTTTTTTTAAATTGTAAATAATCCATTGCACTATAATAATATATAAATTTTTTAAAATTTGGATAAGTATATCAAAAGTTATTTAAAAAATGGTGCACCTATGTCTGTGAGAACTATGGAAACACTGGTAAAAGAAATTCAATAATAATATGTTATTGTTGTTCAAATTTTTAAAAAATTATATGGTTAGAAAGCTTAGAAGATGGGTGAAAATATGGTGGCAATTATAAAAATGCCCACTTTATGAAGTGTAAACCTTATGATGACAAAGTCGATAAAACAAGTTGTTAAAATAAAACACATCAAAAATGAGAGAAATGGAGGGAAATCAAACTTCCAAACCATAGCTTTGTCATCAAGGCCTATTTTCAAGCCTAAATAGTCAAAAGCGCGTACGGGGTAATTATGGTATAAAAAGCGCGTACAGGGTACTTATGGTGTAAGAAACGCGTACGCGCTATTTTTACTATAAATAGTGCATACGCACTATGTTTACTATAAATAGCACATACGCATTAAGTTTGTTTAAATTTTGGGTGTGTGTATAATATGATATTGTATATATAATATGTGTATATATATAATATATAATATTTATATATATATAATAATATATAATATATTAAGTATATATATAGACATATAAGTGTATTGTCTCCCCCTCTCAAGCACATACAAGTTGCCTCTCTCTCTCTCTCTCTCTCTCTCTCTCTCCCCTTCTCCCTCTCTCCCCTTCTCCCTTCTTCCATACCCCATCCCTCTCTCTCTCCCTCCCTCTCTCCCCTTCTCCCTTCCTTCATATCCCATCCCTCCCTCTCTCCCCTTCTCCTTTCCTCCATACACCATCCCTCTCTCTCTCCCTCTCTCCCCTTCTCCCTTCCTCCATACCCCATCCCTCTTTCTCTTCTTCTCTCCCTCCCTCCCTCCATACCCCACTACAACTATGTCTACACTTCTATAGAAGTAAGTGATTTTATTTCTTATCTACAACTTCCTCTTTGATTTTTATCATGTATGCTCTCCTAAGAAAATTGACTAATGCATTTGTGTGTGTATATTGAATAGGAGGAATAGGGTTTGAAATTGAACCACGAGTGCATTATCATGACAAACAAGGAAACCTACAGCAATATTCTTCTCGAATGTTTTTTAAATGAGCAGAGCATATGTGGAAAATAGTGTCAACAACGCAAAATGAAGAGTCAAAGTACTTGCAATATGTTTTTCAAAAGAAACAATTTGTAGGAAGAGAAAGAGGGAGAGTAACACAGATGATGTCCTGGAGAATGATAGTGGTGGGTATGCAAGAGTTCCCATGTTGTTACACAATGCCTATCACCTAAATAAATTAAAGTTTGTTGTATGCATGGCAGTGGTAGTATATGATGATCATCACTTGTCAAAAGGCTTGGAAGGCTACATACCCATGAAATAAATCAAATGTGTAATTCCTATAGTCACAATCTAAATCAGTCCTATAACCTTGCAAATTTAATAGCATCATATGTTTTAGAACTTAGATAGGACTCTTAGGGTTAGGTCAAGCTCTTACACTTTCTTTTTAGCAAAGCCTCATTGTTTGTTCGCTTGGAGTCTCTCTTATGCTGACAATGGTCTAACTTAGCTATATCAAAACTAAACTACTGAAGTTCTATTGTATGATGTTCTATTCATAGATTTAAATAATATATCATTTTATTAGCCTGCCATATGACCCCTTATGTGTCATTAGAGGTCATATGGTGTCCCGTGACCCCTTAGGACACCATATGACCCCTTAAGACACCATATGACCCATAACAACACCATATGGTGTTCTAAGGGGTCATAAGATGTCATATGACCCATCGGGACACCATATGACCAATAACAACACCATATGGTGTTCTAAAGGGTCATATGGTGTTCGATGACCCCATTAGGACACTATTTGCTATCGTAATAGTTCATATGGTGTGTTAAGGGATAATATAGTGTCATATGACCCCTTGGATGTTTTTAGGGGTCATATTGTGTTCTAAGGGTCATATTGTGTTATGGTCTCTCTCTCTTCCTCTCCCTCCCCCTCCTTCTCTCCCTCTCTCTCTCTCCCTCTCTCTCTCTCCCTCTCTCCCCTTCTCCCTTCCTCCATACCCCATCCCTCTCTCTCTCCCTATCTCCCCTTATCCCTTCCTCCATACCCCATCCCTCTCTCTCTCCCTCTCTCCCCTTCTCCCTTCCTCCATACCCCATCCCTCTCTCTCTTCTTCTCTCCCTCCCTCCCTCCATACCCCACTACAACTGTGTTTGCACTTCTATAGAAGTAAGTGAATTTATTTCTTGTCTACAACTTCCTCTTTGATTTTTATCATGTATTCTCTCCTAATAAAATTGACTAGTGGATTTGTGTGTGTATATTGAATAGGAGGAATAGGGTCTGAAATTGAACCACGGGTGCATTGCCGTGACAAACAAGGAAACCTACAGCAATATTCTTCTCAAATGTGTTTTTAATGAGCAAAGAAGATGTGGAAAATAGTGTCAACAAAGCAACATGATGAGTCAAAGTACCTACAATATGTTTTTCAAAAGGAAACAACCGGTAGGAAGAAAAAGAGGGAGAGTAACATAGATGATGTCCTGGAGAATGATAGTGGTGGGTATGCGAGAGTTCCCATATTGTTGCACAATTCCTGTCACCTAAAGAAATTAAAGTTTTTTGTAAGCATGGCAGCGGTAGTATATGATGATCATCACTTTTCAAAAGGCTTGGAAGGGTACATACCCATGAAAGAAATCATGTGTGTAATTCCTATAGTCACAATAGAGATCAATCCTATAACCTTGCAAATTTAATAGCATCATATGTTTTAGAAAGGAAGTACTCTTAGGGTTAGGTAAAGATCTTACACTTGCTTTTTAGTGAAGCCTCATTGTTTGTTCACTTGGAGTCTCTCTTATGCTGACAATGGTCTAACTTAGCTATATCAAAACTAAACTATTGATGTTCTATTGTATGATATTCTATTCATAACTTTAAATAATATATCATTTTATTAGCCCACCATATGACCCCTTAGGTGTCATTAGAGGTCATATTGTTTCCTAAGAGGTCATATGGTTTCCTGTGACCCCGTAGGACACCATACGACCCATAACAACACCATATGACCCATAACAACACCATATGGTGTCCTAAGGGTTCATAGGATGCCATATGACCCCTTGGGACACCATACGACCCATAACAACACCATATGGTGTTCTAAAGGGTCATTGTGTGTTATATGACCCCTTAGGACACTATTTGGTGTTGCTATAGGTCCTATGGAGTGCTAAGGGATAATATAGTGTCATATGACCCCTTATGACACCCTATTACCCCTTAGATGTTGTTAGGGGTCATATTGTGTTCTAAGGGTCATATTGTGTTATGGTCTCTCTCTCTTCCTCTCCCTCCCCCTCCTTCTTCTCTCCCTCTCTCCCTCCTTCCCTCTCTCTCTATCTTCCTCTCCCTTTCCCTCTCTCTCTCCCTCCCTCTATCTCTCTACCTCTCTCTACCTTCCCTCCCTCCCTCTCCCTCTCTCCCTCTCCCTCCTTCCCTCTCTCTCTCTCTTGCTTCCTCTCCCTCTCTCTCTCCCTCCCTCTACCTCTCCTTCCCTCCCCCCTCTCTCTCTCCCTCTTTCCCTCTCCATCCTTCCCTCCTTCTCTCTCCCTCCCCCTACTCTCCCCCCTCTCTCTCTCTCTCCCTCTCCCTTCCTCCATATCCCTTCTTCTCTCCCTCCCTCCCCCCTCTTCTCTCCCTCTCTCCCTCTCGCTTCCTTCATACCCCTTCTTCTATCCCTCCCCCTCCCCTCTCCTCTCCCTCCCCCCTCCTTCTTCTCTCCCTCCCTCCCTCCTTCCCTCCCTCCCCCCTCTCTCTCTCTCCCTCTCTCCCTCTCCCTCCTTCCCTCTCTCTCTCTTCCTCTCCCTCCTCCCCTCCTTCTTCTCTCCCTCTCCCTTCCTCCATACCCCTTCTTATCTCCCTCCCTCCCCCCTCTCCTCTCCCTCCCCCCTCCTTCTTCCCCCCCTCCTTCCCTCCTTCCCCCCTCTCTCTCCCTCTCTCCCTCTCCCTCCTTCCCTCTCTCTCTTCCTCTCACTCCTCCCCTCCTTCTTCTCTCCCTCTCTCCCTCCCTCCCTTTTGCCCTCCCTCCTCTCTCCCTCCCCCTACTCTCCCCCCTTTCCCTCTCTCTCTCTCTCTCTCTCCCTCCCTCCCTTTTCATTCACATTTTTTCTACTACCAATAGCACATACGGAATACTAAACCTATTAGTTCACTGCCTTGCCATAACATTCTTAAGGTGTAGGAGCGCGTACGCGGTACTTATTACTTGTAAGCACGTATGGGGTACTAAGCCCATTATTCACTACCCTATGATAACATTTAATAGGCGTAGGAGTGCGTACGCACTACTTATTAGTACATAATGGGAAAAAAAATACCATTGGGCTTGCCAACATTTTATGGACTAACAGCACGCACATGGTACATAGACATAGTTTTAGTTTCCCAAGAGCCTCAACAACCTCAAAAGAATTTTTTGAGGTTGTTGAAGGCCCCACTAGAACTATGTCTGCACTTCTATCACTATTTTATACATAGAAGTAAGTGAATTTTTTGTTTTTGCATGATCTCAAATGATTGAATTGTTGTTCTTGTTAGTTTTGTCAATAGTATTGTGATTGTTTAATAGTTTGATTCCAAAAAATAGTGATAAGATGCATATTTATGGTTATTTGTTTGTTTATGAACTTTTGTTTACATATATATATAATATGATTCTATTTAAGACAACCGATATCAACCATGGGAAAGAATAAGCGAGGAACGATGGAACAATGAGAGACTGAAAAGGAAAGACAAAGGTAGCGTATGAAGAAATTACGTGACATAAGAACAATGGGAGAAGAAGGTATGTCATCCTCAACATCTCAATTTGATTTACCAAACAAACATAATACACCTAATGCAATTGAAGAAGAGATTTGATTTACTGTATGAACCTAATGCAATTGAAGAAGATACCGTATTGAATAATCAATTAAATGATGAACATACACCTTCTCTATTTGATGAATTGAATGTACATAATTCATCGATGTTAACACCTCCTAGAATCATTCGTAGGAAAACAAAGTATCTAATTGACATTGATGAGAATATATTGAAGCCAATGCCCAATAAAATGAATGAATGAAGAATATGGCAAAACTATTATGAAAACTTAAATCAAACCGCAAGATGTCAATTAATTGTTCAAATGATTAAAAATTTGAATTTTAGAGAGACAATGAAAATTTTAGGCCTAAGATCATCTGAAAGTAACAGTGAAAGAACTATTGTTTGAAATCTATTTGATGCATATCAAGATATTGGTTCAAAATCATGTACTAAAGATTCTAATGCTACTCGACATGTCATTACATCAACCATAATGAGCAAGAAAATAAAAAAAGATCGTTTGATAAGAAAAATAAGTCATTAAATGTTAAGAGAACAACATTAAGTAAAGCATTAAAGAGGTAGGAAAAAATAGAGGAACCTAGCAATAATTCTCTTTGGGCATTCTCGGGTAGACTACCATGCAAAGACAATGTTGTTGTTGATGCACTAAGAACATTAATTGAAAATTTTTGGCATGACAACACAAGAGTTTTGCCCAACCAAAGAGATGTTTATAGAAGGTGAATTGGGTCTGCAAATTGTGAGCCACATGCCAAACACTATTTGGATATGACTTGTTATCACTGATTAAAAATGGGCTTTTCTCTTCCCATGATTGGCTATTGTTTGTTAAAATTTTGAATAGGGTGCAGTTTCAAATGCTTCGGCTTTTTTTTAGACCTCAAGGGTTTAAGGGTTTTTAATTTTAGATCTTTTTGTGTTTTCTTTAAACCCTCTGGTTTCTAATCTTTCGTTACTTTATTCACTAAAGTAATGGGTCATGGGGTCATAAGAAGTGTTCCCCCCCTTATTGTTTCCCTAGGTGGTTATGTTAATTTATTGAAAAATTTATGCCTTGTATGTCTCTCTCTTAAAGTTGTTGGGCCCAGTAACTAGCGCGCATCTCGCGAGTGGATCCGACGGCCTGCATTATTTCGCAAGGGTAAGATGCTCATCCTTTATACCCCGTGAAATAGTGAGAGTGAACAAGAGCCATCCACGTGTCCTGATGGAAGACCTAGAGGATACAGCTATCAAGAGTTTGTTGGAGCCCCGTGGTTTTCTTTCTGTGTATCAAAAGGTGACACGTCATCTTAGAAGATGATTAGATGCCAGGTGTTCAGTATGAATCAGTAGGCCCACCCATCCCGAAAGCCTTTTCAGATGGTTAAAGGCTGATCCAACGGTCCGCGCTATTTCGCAAGGGTAAGATGCTCATCCTTTATACCCCATGAAATAGCGAGAGTGAATAAGAGCCATCCACGTGTCCAGTGACACATGGTCATAGAAGAAAGTTGTGGGCCCACCAATGTGGAACCGGCGGTATAAAGAAAGACACGCGGCCAGTATCAAGTGAAATGAGAAGGAAATTTTAAGGCCAATGGTTGGGTGCCATGCAGTATCATGTAGCCAATAGAGAAGCGGGACCCAACGCGGAGCCAAAGCTGTTAGTTAATCTAACGCTCGATCAGGTTTCTTTTGATCGGATGGTCGGTGCTATTTCGCAAGATCAAGTTGTCAGATAGTTATGCTTCGCGAAGTTGCGAAAGAGCAAAATCAAACACTTGCAGGAACGTTGTGACCCATTGGAGCGAAAAATACAAATTCTCATATGAATTCAATTTTGAAGGGACGACTGAAGCATGTGGGATCAATGTTGTAGTTAAAACCCTGAGTACAATATTTGATTTCCTACCAACCAGGTGAAGATATTTTTTAAAGGATTTTGCAGAAAAGTGGATGCATAGTTATTTTCTTTAGGTACAGAGCAAGTCAGTTCAATTGCAAAGAAAATTCCTTCAAGTGAAGAACAGGTTCTCTCGTATTCTTGTATAGCATTTCCTGTGTAGTATTTTAGATAAGATAATTGATTCGTCACAGAATTGTTTAAGAGTGGTATTCTTTCCTTACATTTTCAAAATGGCTCCTAAAAGAGAATTTTCTGGCAAGGTGAACTATTCAGAAAGGAGTGTTTGTGATGATTTTTTAGAACAGTTGACGTTGTCAACTAATCAGGCATCAAAGGTAAAAGAATTAGTGCGTAGAGCTCCCCGTTTAAAGATAGGAGAAGGACTATATGATACGGGTAACTGGTTGAGAGACCCATAGGTTGGATTGTCTGGGTTGGGGCTATTCAAGATTGGATTTGGAATGAGAAATTCTTTGGCCCTACAAAATAATATTTGGGAGTTAGATGTTGGGATTTTGGTAGTTCCAGGGGTATTTATGGATGTAGATTTGTTGACCCAAATTGCGCTCAATTATGATTCAGTCACAAGAAGCATCCGGGATATAAATGGGAAAACCCTTGTTGAGATTAATGCTGAAGAATTTAAGAAAGCTTTTGGGCTTAATGAGTTCACCAATTTTCTAGAACCTATAAATTTCACATCATTAGCCCAAATTTCTAGTGCATAGAGGAGTCATCTCAGGAGCGGGCCTCTCAAGGAGTTTTTTTGTGAAGATAGGAGGGTTAACAGTTGTAGGACCCAACACACAAGAGCCCTTTTCATTAAGTATGTTCACCCTGAGAGCCAAGGGAATGTATTGGGCACTTTGCCAAGTTTTGGGAAAAGATGTTGAAGCAAATATGCCAAATCATTACTTGTTAACGATTGCTCAGATTTTGAATCCTTCTCTGGCAATTACATTCGATTATGCCTCTTTTATCACTGATGCTATTCATGGAGGGTTGACAGGAATCAAGAATGGAAAGGTGGATAGGCCTTTCGGATGGTACTCATTGCTGATGCATCTCTTTCTCTTCAAAAGTGGTGATTACTTTGCTAGTGGACTGGACCTTGTTAAGGAGAAAGAAGGAGAAAAAATGCCAGTACAATTATGGAGTACTGTGTTATCATGGGATACAGAGGATGCCAGTTTCTTGAAATTTGACAAATACTTTGCATCCAAGATCAGAACTCTCCTCTGCTCAGAGAACCCAAGAATCCCCAAAGTTCTTCTGGAATTCATAAGACCAAAAGAATTCACAAAGAACATTAAAATTGTGCATAACTGGGGTGACATGTATTTGTATCCAATCTCCATAGTTTTTAGAGTTTTTGGCTTAAGAGGCACCCCTTTTTTGTTACCCTACCGGGTCCCTCTCAAAGTGGGAATTGCAAAGATCCTTAGACAAATCGGTGGTTTACAAAGAGGCGGAGTTGACAGGCAGGGGTAAAGGGACTATTTTCCCTGTAGCTACCATAGCCCACCAATTTGTAATAACAAAGGTAGGCTAGAATTGCTTTGAGGATTTCCTCAAGCCTTATCATTTGTCCACTACAATGTCTAGGTGTGTTGATCCAGAAGACTTCTTCAATGGTATGTTTAGAAAGAAGGTAGCATGCAGAGGTAGGCCTCATCAGTTCTAGTTTCCTGAAGACCTCATCAGAAAGGAGTTTTATCTAGATGAGCAGGAGTTACAGAAAGAGAAGTGGGTGGATTATAAGAAAGCCTTGGATTTTGTGCATCAGTTTGATGCCAGCTATGACCCATTGTCTAGTTTTTCCCCTCCAGAGGAGAAAATAAAGTTTTTGATTGTTTGCTTTGAAGATGTAATGCAAACCCTGAAGGAGAAGAGGGAAGCTATAATAAAAAGCAACCCTAAGAAGGAAAGAATGATCCTAAGTAGGTCAACTTCTAGCAAAGCAATCCCTCCTGGTGATTATACACTGCATAAGAAATCCAGTTATAATGTGTTGATGCCTACAACAGGGGAGCCCTCTACCTCTAAAGGAAAGAGGAAGATACAAGATGTCATTGACATCCAAGAAAGCCCAAAGAATAAAAGGGTGGGGAAAGAAGTACAATCAGATACACCTTTGTATTCCCCATCCCAATCCCCTATCCATATAAGAAATGAGCAAGTAGCAGCTAAGCAACTCCTATAGTTTGGTAGTCTAGGGGAAATTGCCTACACTTATGATGAAGTGGAGGAGGGAATGCCAGAAGAACCCATTGCTACTGAAATGGCTATTACTACCACTGAACTCAAGGGCCAGGAGTGGGATCCTGAGATAAAGCAGGCAAGTACTGCCTTTTTAGCTGACAACAATTTTTTTCACATCAGAAGCATTTATGCAGTTTGTTTGGAAACAACACATAGATAAATATAATGCTAGATGTGAAAAGAGAAAGGCTGAGCAGCCTAATAAAGATCCAGCCCTGGTAGATGAGGAAATAAAGCAAGAGATGATGGAAGAATTCAAAACCATCACCCTTGAGCAAGGAAGAGATATGGTAGCACAAGCTGGAGTGCTTATTTTACCCGAATGGGATATAGCGGATGCCCTGGTACTAGATGCAGTGAGAAAAGAGACTAAACCCATGGAGGGGATTGCTTTCAATAAGGATAATGCTGCACTCATCATGTGGTCTCTCAAGAGTAATGAGAGCAAGAAAAGCAAAGACACCTCAGGGTCAAGTTACCTTGGTGGAATGATGGTGAAGAGAGTGTAGAGTACAGGGGTAGTGGAGGCTGCTAGTACTATGTTAGAGACTACAAAATTCAGTGTTGTAGTGGCAGAGAAGGAAGCAAAAGAGAAGGAGGCACTGCAAGTCAAGTTGGAAATAGTTTTGAAGGCTTATAACAATGCCAAGGAGGAGGTAAGAGGTAAGGATAGCATCATTGCCAAGCTGCAGAGCCAGTTGATTGGACAATACCATCAAGGTGAGTCTTCGACATTGATGATCTCCTCTTCTCCTGCAAGACCTCCACCTACTATCCCTATCATAGAGTTTCCACCATCTCCAGCACCCTTCAGCTCTCAAATGGTTGAAATTACTCCTCAAGAGTTAGAAAAATTGAAACAGGCTCAGGCCTCATATGCAAAGAAGTATGAGGAGAGAGTAAGGGCTACAATTTCTAGTTTTGCTGATACAATAAATGCCTCATTGCTTCACAACAATGTAGGTAAAATTATGGATATATGGAATGAGCTCAGGAGAGACAAGGCCATTTTGACACCTATTTTTGACAAATGGAGGCCTAGGGAGCAAGATTTAGAGTTTATGTGTGTATCCTGTGATGAAGCAAGGACCAATCCCATCATAAAATCCACTTCTGATGTCACTAAAGTCTTAATGCAATTAGCAGTAGAGGTGGATAATGTTGATAGGAAGGATAATTTGTGCAAAAAGAAGTACACTGATCAAGTTTTTGAGCTGCTCCCAGGAGTTTTTGCTAGCCTGGATCAATTAAAGGATAAACAAATGTGGCTTAAGGAGATAGAAGCTATATTGTCAGCAAGAGTCAAGGGAATTATTGATCTAGATGATGGTTCTTTCTTTGTTGTGACAATACAAGAGATAGAGAAAATTAAGTCACATTATGGTTTTCTCAATTCAGAAGTCAACAAAATGAGAAATTCTTGGAAAAGGTTGACTAAGACCAAGGATAAAGTGATTAATTTCTCATGGCCGATAGAAGAAGTGTATGGTGAGTGGACGACTAAATATGCCACTCATGATATGGAGTAGTTAGAGAGTACCCCTGAAAAGATGGAAGAAGTTGCAACCGAACAACCTGTTGAAGAAACTGCAGAAGCCGAAAAGAACTTGTAACTGTTTTTGCGAAAAGCTTGTAACCTCTTTATTTTTGAAAGAAATGATTGTAACAAACTCTCCTCGAGAAGTCTGAAGCTTTGTGCATCCATGTTGTTATAAATGGATACCAGGACTAGAGGAAAGGGATCACAAAAAATTGTAAGAAAACGCTGCAAAAATTTATCTAAGCTTTTCTAATTTTAATGGAGAAAATTCAACTTCTTGTAATATTTTCTGAGCTTGATATTAATATACAGACCATTGGTTTCGAGTGAAGCTTTGTGTTGTCTTCAAGCATGTTTGCAATTTGTTTACTGTTTTCATTTTGAATAATCCAGGGTTGTTCTATTTGAAGGGGATTGCAAGGCAATTTTTAGTAGGAGTGTTCGCTAGCTTTTCTCTTTAGGAGGGAAATTAAAAGTGTAGGGATCACTCATACTAGTAAACTCTTTGGGAGAGACTTTGAATCTTGATGATCATAGTTTAATTTGGAATGCATAAATTCTTGTAGGTGTCAGGCATATACAAGGATTAATAGAAATCAAACCAATGGGATGCGTAAAGATATTTTGTTTAAGGAGTATTATTTGAGTTTTTGATGACTCTGTGACCTTGGATAAGGCACTGGTATTGATTGAAGTTGTTTATTGCATGTTTTTTTGATCAAAATGTTGAATCTAAGTATGACTCCATTCTTTGTTTTCAGTTAATTTCAAGGTGAATAGATCCACTGGTTTTCAGGACTGGTTTGTTGTTGGTTTATGCTTAAAAGTGTGAATTTAATTCACAAAGGTATACCCGCCTGGGCTCTAAGTTAGTCCGAAGTGTAGAAGGTCAATCCAAACCTTGTCATATGTTGTCTTAAGAATTTCCTTATCATTGATGTCTTTCTTGCACTAAGTTCAAATCATATTATTTTAAGGATGTTCAGAGAGAATCAAATTTTGAAGACAACAAAAGTGGCAACTCTACTTTGGAGAGTTACAACAAAGATATAAACACAGAGTGTGTTGAGGCTTATAAAGAAGATTGTTGTGTGCTTGTGGACTAGATTGCTTGTTTTCCAAATTCCCATAGTTTTGTGGGTGGTGACTCTATTACTTTTGAACCAATCCTTGTGAGATATAAATAGTTTTGAAAGGAAGACAAGCGAGATGCAAGGAGAAAAAAATACGAGATCATTCATGAAGAAACATCCTCGTGAAACCTTCCAAGAAGGTCTGCCAGAACAGTCACGAAGAGGCCAGAAGAGATCTATGTTACATGAGCCATCAAATGTTGCTTGGGTGCAGAAAAATAACAATACTGGTAAGATGCCTGATCGACCTGTTTATGCAAAGTCTAGTTCATCTTCCAGAGATTCAGAACAAGATATTTTAGGTTTCCATTCGAGATTGTTTGGAAATATTGATAATGCACCAATGTTAAATCAAGATTTATCTCATGTTAGTGTTTCTGCAAGAGATAGAACTAGTTCAAATGCAATTAGACACTCTGTTCCTAGAACAATTGATGGGAACATTAGTCTGATTGACATAGATCAAGTTAATGTATCAGACTCTGAAGAAAACTTCCCTGATGAAGACAAAGTGTCTCAAGAGATTGAGGACTTAAACAAGAGAGTTCATCACTTAATTTCCCTAAGAGCCCAAAAGGAGGCAAATAAGGAAAAGGAAGTTAAAGCCAAATTAATGGAGAGGGATAGGCTCCTTATACAGATAGCTGATCTTGAAATACTCGCTAAGGAGAAAGAAAAAAGTGATGAGGAGGGCCCTATGATTAGAGAAATTCTAATCCCCAAAACTAAACAAGTTTGTAAGTCAGTAGCCCAACCAATTAGGGAAGTATTTAATGATTCCCAGTTTCCTAAGGCTAATGCTAACAAAGGAAAACAGAAATGTGTAGATGATGGAATAGAATCTAAAGCTGTAGAAGAGATCTCTCATAGGCTTTGAGCACATGAGAGACAAATGGAAAAGATGAGGAAAGAAAAGGAAGATCTCCAAATGGAATTAGAAAAGGCTGAGTTAGAAGCAGCGAATCAAGAAGTAAAGAGGAAGATTAATTACTTAAAGGCTCCCCCTATTGTATTCCCACCAAAAGATCTTAGCAAGCCTAATTCCCAACATATTTCCCTTCCTCAAGCTACTACTCAACCTGCAATACAAGCTAATATTGCCTCCGTAAGTC
The DNA here is from genome assembly GCF_030272615.1 of Cryptomeria japonica. Classification (NCBI taxonomy): domain Eukaryota; kingdom Viridiplantae; phylum Streptophyta; class Pinopsida; order Cupressales; family Cupressaceae; genus Cryptomeria; species Cryptomeria japonica. The sequence continues at coordinate 584,752,776 of NC_081407.1, forward strand.
AAATCCCTGTGAACAAACAATACACCCAAGCACCTCAATCTCCAATCCTAAAGGCTAAAATGATCATGGGAAATAATAGTGCTATTACCCCTTTTCAAAGGAGACCAATTAATTTAGAACAATATAGATAATTGTTTTTTGATGGGATCCCGGGATATCCAAATCATGTTCCCACTGATTTAAGAGATAGACTCCATAAATTTGCTAGGAACAATGCAATTAGTGCTGAGGAACATTTGAAATCTTTTGGGGATCTAATAAATGATTATGAGATAGCAGAAGAAGATGTTATTATGAAACTGTTTGTTCAATCACTGGTTGATGATGCAAGAGATTGGTACAGAGGTCTTCCAGTCAATAGCATAGGGTCATGGGAAGATTTTAAAAATTGCTTCCAAGAGCAGTATGGTGACAAGACTAATGTGAGTTTCATGCTAAATGAATTCAAAAATATTAGAAAATCTGAAAATTAAATGGTCACTGATTTCAATGCCAGATTTCAGAAGGCCATGCAAAGATTGTATCAAGTAATGAGGCTAGATGATAACATGTGTCTTAATACATATTACAATGCATTTGATTCCAAAATGGCCTATATTTTGAGAGATAAAAATCCCCATAACTTTAGAGATGCTTTTAGAATTGCCATAAATGTAGAAAGTAATAGAAAAGCATCTGGAAAATTAGGAAGAAGGACAGATGGTAGATTATGGCAAGAAACCAAACAGCAACCTAATAAAGTTGCTAAAGAGGATGATAAAATAGAGAAATTGGTTACTGCTATGAAAGAATTGACTGCCAAGGTTAATAAGAATGATAAACCTCATTATAACTGGCAAGATAGACCCCCTAGATTACATGATATGCCATATAATACAAATTGGAAGGATGGAAAACCCCAAATTAAGAAGCCCAAAATTACCCAAAGTCAAGATACACCGGATCCCTTGAAAGGGAAAACTATTCACAATATAGAAAATACTCCTTGGTGTATTGCTTGTGATGGACCACATTCTCCTCATCAGTGTGCAATGGCTCAAGCACTTGGAGAATCTATGAGACCAGAGGAAGAGCCTGATATCAATATGTTTGAAATCATCATAGAAAGTGATGAGGAATCTATCCAAAGTGAATACAGTGATGTGCTGGATAATGAAAGGCTAGTACAAGGACAGCTAGCCTTGGGTTGGAATCCTACATTGAATGTGGTAACAATTGAAGATGAGGAGGTTCATCTTAGGAGGCCTAGTGAAGAAGAAGTTAGAAATCTCACTAAGGCTGCCATTGCCAAAGCAAAACATAACTATAACCTGAGAAGCACCAAGAGAGACACTGATCAGGGTGAGTTGGGTTCCATGTTTGTAAAAGAAGTTACAAAAAAGGGGGCATCAAGTAGTGCTACTACTATTCCTAAGGTTGGTCAAGAAAAAGGGGAACAAGTTAAAGATGTACCCAAAGGTAAAGATGATAAAAATGTCGGTGATGTACAAGGAGCAGAAACAGAGACAGTGAAAAGGGCCAGTCAATTCAAAATAGAAAAAGTTAGGGTTAATACTGAAAAATGCAATATTTCTACATTTGATATGGCCCAAGCTTTAACTCAAATGAAGGTCACTATTCCATTAATAGAATTGCTAAAGATTAAAGAACATAAGGATGCAGCTTTGTCTTTATTCTCTAGTATATCTGATAGTGACACAATATTACCCACCAGTTTAGCTGAAGTTGGAAAGGATCAAGAGTTCCAAACCCCAGAGGTTTATGTTGGAACCACTATCACTCAAGAGCCTTCTCAGGTAGATCCCTTCTATGTTACCTTGTTAGTCAATAATCAATTGATTAAAAATTGCATGATAGATTCAGGAGTTGCTACTAATGTAATGCCCTATGGTGTTATGAAAGAGTTAGGGTTATCAGTAACCACTATGTATGGGAAGTGCTATGCCATGGATAACAGACAGGTGCCTGTGATAGGTACGATGAGAGATATAGAAGTAAAAATAGCAGCATTCCCTGAAGCCACTTACAAAATGGATGTTATTGTTACTGACACTAAACCCCACTATGGTATGTTACTTTCCAGACAATGGGCAGCAGCAGTAGGGGGAAATGTTCAACTAGACTTATCTTATGCCACCATTCCTATTAATGGTAATCAGGTCAAATTATACAGAGAGCCACGAGCTCCTAGGGTAATTGAAAATGTAGACCCTGGTATGCTTAATTGTATGATTGATGTAGATCTAGATAACTTTAGACTGCAACCAATTTTACCTCAATTGAAAAATACTGACCCCATTGTGGTCGAGTTACAAGCATAGCAATATGGATTGTGGCAGATGTATTTTGATGGAGCTTGCTCTAAAGAAGGATCTGGAGCAGGGGTTCTTTTTGTGTCCCCATCAGGTATAACTTTTAAGTATTCATTTTTATTGGCATTCCAGTGCACAAATAATACTGCAGAGTATAAAGCCCTATTACTAGGACTTGAGGTTGCGAAAAGGCATGGAATCCAATTGCTAAAAGTAATGGGAGATTCAGAATTGGTTGTCTCTCAGGTAAGATCTAAATATGCATCTAAGAATGATAGATTAAAGCAGTATAAGCATGTTGTTTGGGATGTTATTGAGCATTTTATGCATTTTCTATTAATTGGATAGAGCGATCAAAAAATATTATGGCAGATTTCCTAGCTAATGTTGCTTTGAAAAATGATGATGCAACGCTAACCGGTATTTCCACTGTGGAAATAAAATCTAGGCCTGCTATTCCTGATAATGTGTACAATTGGCAAGTTTTTGCTGATAATGAAGATATTCTTAGGTTTATCCAATGTGTTGATGATTATGATGGACAAAAGATTGATTGTAATGCATTGGTGGAAGTGGTAGACAATAGAGAGACAGTGTTTGGAAATGATGTGGTCCAGCTGGAAACCAATGAGATGCCTAAAGGGCTGGTGGAGTTGGAGAGCATGTTTAGTTATAATGATAGTCATTTATATCAGCAGTCTACCACCAAGTTGGAAGAGTTAGAGGAGGTAAACCTAGGGACAGAATCATCCCCAAAGTTGGTATATATTGGAAAGAAATTACCCCCTCATGTCAAGACTAACCTTATTAATTTATTAAAAAGGTATAAGCATGTCTTTGCTTGGTCTTATGAAGACCTAAAGGTGTATAGACAAGATCTTTTTCAGCATGAAGCTCCTTTACTTCCAGATGCTAAGCCTTTCAGACAGAAATAGAGGCCTATCAATCCCTTGTTAGAAACTAAAATGCAACAAGAGTTGACCAAATTGAGAGAAGGGGGAATCATCAAACCAATAAGGCATTCTTCATGGGTCTCCAATTTAGTCCCAGTGAGGAAGAAGAATGGAGACATTAGATTGTGTGTAGATTTTAGGAATTTAAATGTTGCTTCCTTGAAAGATAATTATTCATCCCCAAATATGGAAGCCATGCTACAGAGAGTGACAGGATGTGATCTTTTATCCATGATGGATGGTTTCTCAGGATATAATCAAGTGTTGGTAAAGGATTCAGAACAGTTTAAGATAGCTTTCACTACTCCATGGGGAACTTATGTCTATGTGAGAATGCCATTTGGATTAAAAAATGTAGGAGCTACATTTCAGAGAGCTATGGATGTAGCTTTCAAATAATTCATAAACATCATCATGGTGGTTTATCAAGATGATCTAACTTGTTTCTCTAAGAAAGTTGATGATCATTGTGGACATCTAGAGAAGGTGTTCAATAAAGCCTTGTAATTTGGTGTATCACTAAATCCCAAGAAATGTCATTTTGGGGTCACTGAAGGAAAGCTACTGGGACATATAGTTTTCAAGGAAGGGGTAAGAATAGACCCTGAGAGAATTGAAGCAATCAATAAGGTGTCTGAACCTAAAAATGTGAAAGGTATCCAATCCTTTTTAGGTAAAGTAAATTTTGTCAGGAGATTCATTGAAAACGTCGCAAAGATAGTGAAGCCCATTGTCAAATTGCTTAAGAAGGATACAAAATTTTATTGGGATCAAGAAGCTTCAAAATCTTTTGCTGAGATTAAGAAGGCAATCCAGGAGGCACCAGTGTTGAAATCTCTTGATTATAGTAAGCCTTTTTCTCTATTTTCTTTTGCTTCATACCATACAGTGGCTGTAGTATTATTACAAAAGGACAATGAAGGATATGAACATCCCATAGCCTTCTACAGTAAGTCTTTGCAAGCGGCAGAACTAAAATATGAAACCATGGAGAAACAAGCTTATGCCCTAGTCAAAGCTGTTAAGGCTTTTAGGCCATATTTAGTGAATGCAAACATCATTGCCTATGTCCCACATGCTGCAGTTAAAGATATTTTGTCTCAGTCTGAGGTTACTGGGAAGAGATGCAGATGGATCAACAGAATTCAGGAATTCAACTTGGAGATAAAGATCACCAAATTGGTGAGAGGTCTAGGTTTGGCTAAGCTCATGACTGAGTCAAATCTCATGAATTTAGAAATACACAATGTTGAGGTTAGAGATGCTTTGGTCACTAGTATTGAGAGACAACCCTGGTACACAGAGATAGTCCAAATTTTGAAAGGTGCTACATTCCCAAAATAAATGACACATAATCAGAAAAGAACTCTGAAACTCAAGTCCCAAAAATATGTGCTCATTCAAGGTAACCTTTTTTGGAGGAAAAGAGATGGTGAGTTACTAATGTGTTTGGATGAATTTCAAGCTAAATAGGTACTGACTGAGATGCATGATGGAGTATGTGGAGGTCACTACTCTGCTAAGACTACTGCTGGTAAGATAATCTGGGCCAGATACTATTGGCCCACTTTATTTAAAGATACTCATGCATATGTTCGGAAATGTGATCCATGTCAGAAATTCTCATCCAAGCTCAAGTATGAAGGAGTCCTACCCTTAAATCCAGTCTCTGTACAAGCTCCTTTTGTCCAATGGGGCATTGATTTTATAGGAGAGATTGTTGAGAGGTCAGGGAGGGGTCACAGATGGATCATAGTGGCCACTGATTATTTCACCAAGTGGATAGAAGCCATCCCTACAAGAAGAGCTACTAGTAAAGTGGTCATTGATTTCCTGATGGATAATGTTGTAACTAGATTTGGAACACCTACAAAATTGGTGATGGATAATGCCATGTGTTTCAGATCAGAAGAGTTTGTAGGCTTTTGTACTAGTCATGGTATACTCATGTCATATTCTTCACCTTATCACCCACAGGGGAATGGACAAGCAGAATCCAACAATAAAAGCCTATTGAATATTATCAAGAAAATCCTAGAAGAAAATAAAAGATCTTGGGATTAAAAACTGAAGTTAGCTCTGTGGGTAGATAGAATAACAGTTAAGAAATCCATTGGAATGTCACCTTTTGAATTAGTCTACGGCGCCCAAGCTAGGTTGCCAGTAAATAACCTTCTTCCAATGTATAAATTTTTGCAAAATGAGGACATGGAGGTATCTGAACCAATGGAAACAGAATGATCCAAATTGTAGAAATGGAGGAGCTTAGGACTTCTACCCATAAGAGAAATCAGAAGATCCAGTTGTAGTCAAAATATCTTTTTGATAAAAGGACATCACTAAGGAAGTTTCAAATTGACGACATGGTTCTTCAGTGGAATGTAAAAGGATAGGATAAGGGAAAGCATAAGAAATTTGAATCATTATGGATTGGCCCTTTTGTGGTTTGTGACTTAAATGGTAAGGATTCATATTTCTTGAAGAATATGGATGATGAAATGCAGGAATTTCCAGTGCATTGACAATTCCTGAAGCATTATTTCTCTTAATGTCCATGCACAGTAGGTCCTTTGTTTGTACATATTTTGTTCTTTTCCTGCTTTTCTATTTTGGTCTGTGTTTCGGTCTGTTTCTCCAGAGTTTCTGAGTTTTCTTGTGTTGACCTTGCGATCAACCATCCCCAGTCAGAGCCGCTATTATCACTGATTAAAAATGGGCTTTTCTCTTCCCATGATTGGCTATAGTTTGTTAAAATTTTGAATAGAGTGCAGTTTCAAATGCTTCAGCTTTGTTTTAGACCTGAAGGGTTTAAGGGTTTTTAATTTTAGATCTTTTTGTGTTTGTTTTAAACCCTCTGGTTTCTAATCTTTTGTTACTTTATTCACTAAAGTAATGGTTAATGGGGTCATAAGAAGTGTTCCCCCCCTTGTTGTTTGCCTAGGCGGTTATGTTAATTTATCAAAAAATTTATGCCTTGTATGTCTCTCTCTTAAAGTTGTCGAGCCCAGTAACTAGTGTGCATCTCACGAGTGGATCCGATGGCCCACACTATTTCGCAAGGGTAAGATGCTCATCCTTTATACCCCGTGAAATAGTGAGAGTGAACAAGAGCCATCCATGTGTCCTGATGGAGGACCTAGAGGATACAGCTGTCAAGAGTTTGTTGGAGCCTTGTGGTTTTCTTTTAGCATATCAAAAGGTGACACATCATCTCAGAAGATGATTAGATGCCAGGTGTTCAGTATGAATCAGCGGGCCCACCCCTCCCGAAAGCCTTTTCAAATGGTTAAAGGCCGATCAACTTACAAGCTGATCCAACGGTCCCCGCTATTTTGCAAGGGTAAGATGCTCATCCTTTATACCCCATGAAATAGCAAGAGTGAATAAGAGCCGTCCACGTGACTGACGACACATGGTCATAGAAGAAAGTTGTGGGCCCGCCAATGTGGAACCGGTGGTATAAAGAAAGACACGCGGCCAGTATCAAGTGGAATGCGAAGGAAATTTTAAGGCCAATGGTTGGGTGCCACATGGTATCATGTAGCCAATAGAGAAGCGGGACCCAGCACGCAGCCAAAGCTATTAGTTAATCTAACGCTTGATCAGGTTTCTTTTGACCCGTTGGAGTGAAAAATATGAATTCTCATATGAATTCAATTTTGAAGGGATGACCGAAGCATGTGGGATCAATGTTGTAGTTAAAACCCTGAGTACAATATTTGATTTCCTACCAACCAAGTGAAGATATCTTTTAAAGGATTTTGCAGAAAAGTGGATGCATAGTTATTTTCTTTAGGTACAGAACAAGTCGGTTCAATTGCAGAGCAAATTCCTTGAAGTGAAGAATAGGTTCTCTTGTATTCTTGTATAGAATTTCCTATGTAGTGTTTTAGATAATATAATTAATTCGTCACAGAATTGTTTAAGAGTGGTATTCTTTCCTTACATTTTCAAAATGGCTCCTAAAAGAGAATTTTCTGGCAAGGTGAACTATTCAGAAAGGAGTGTTTGTGATGATTTTTTAGAACAGTTGACGTTGTCAACTAATCAGGCATCAAAGGTAAAAGAATTAGTGCCTAGAACTCCTCGTTTAAAGATAGGAGAAGGACTATATGATAATGGTAACTGGTTGAGAGACCCATAGGTTGGATTGTCTGGGTTGGGGCTATTCAAGATTGGATTTGGAATGAGAAATTCTCAGGCCCCACAAAACAGTATTTGGGAGTTAGATGTTGGGAAATTGGTAGTTCCAGGGGTATTTATGGATGTAGATTTGTTGACCCAAATTGCACTCAATTATGATTCAGTCACAAGAAGCATCCGGGATATAAATGGGAAAACCCTTGTTGAGATTAATGTTGAAGAATTCAGGAAAGCTTTTCGGCTTAATGAGTTCACCAATTTTCTAGAACCTATAAATTTCACATCATTAGCCCAAATTTATGGTGCACAGAGGAGTCATCTCAGGAGCAGGCCTCTCAAGGATTTTTTTTGTGAAGATAGGAGGGTTAACAGTTGTAGAACCCAATACACAAGAGCCCTTTTCATTAAGTATGTTCACCCTGAGAGCCAAGGGAATGTATTGGGCACATTGCCAAGTTTTGGGAGAAGATGCTGAAGCAAATATGCCAAATCATTACTTGTTAATGATTGCTCAAATTTTGAATCCTTCTCTGGCAATTACATTCGATTATGTCTCTTTTATCACTGATGCTATTCATGGAGGGTTGATAGGAATCAAGAATGGAAAGGAGGATATGCCTTTCAGATGGTACTCACTCCTGATGCATCTCTTTCTCTTCAAAGGTGGTGATTACTTTGCTAGTGGACTAGACCTTGTTAAGGAGAAAGAAGAAGAAAAAATGCCAGTACAATTATGGAGTACTGTGTTATCATGGGATACAGAGGATGCCAGTTTCTTGAAATTTGACAAATACTTTTCATCCAAGATCGGAACTCTCCTCTGCTCAGAGAACCCAAGAATCCCCAAAGTTCTTCTGGAATTCATAAGACCAAAAGAATTCGCAGAGAACATTAAAATTGTGCATAACTGGGGTGTATTTGTATCCAGTCTCCACAGTTTTTCAGAGTGTTTGGCTTCAGAGGCACCCCTTTTTTGTTACCCTACTAGGTCCCTCTCAAAGTGGGAATTGTAGAGATCCTTAGACAAATCAGTGGTTTACAAGAGGCAGAGTTGACAGGCAGGGGTAAAGGGACTATTTTCCCTACAGCTACCACAGCCCACCAATTTGTAATAACAAAGGGAGGCTAGAATTACTTTGAGGATTTCCTCAAGCCTTATCATTTGTCCACTGCAATGTCCAGGTGTGCTAATCTAGAAGACTTCTTCAGCAGTATGTTTAGAAAGAAGGTAGCATGCAGAGGTAGGCCTCATCAGTTCCAGTTTCCTGAAGACCTCAACACAAATGAGTTTGATCTAGATGAGAAGGAGTTATGGAAAGAGAAGTGGGTGGCTTATAAGAAAGCCTTGGATTTTGTGCATCATTTTGATGCCAACTATGACCCATTGTCTAGTTTTTCCCCTCCAGAGGAGAAAATAAAGTTTTTGATTGTTTGCTTTGAAGATGTAATGCAAACCCTGAAGGAGAAGAGGGAAGCTGTAATCAAAACCAACCTTCAGAAGGCAAGAATGATCCTAAGTAGGTCAGCTTCTAGCAAACCAATCCCTCCTGGTGATTATACACTACATAAGAAATCTAGTTATAGTGTGTTGATGCCTAAAATAGGGGAGCCCTCTACCTCCAAAGGAAAGAGGAAGATACAAGATGTCATTGACATCAAAGAAAGCCCAAAGAAGCAAATGGTGGGGAAAGAAGTACAATCAGATACACCTTTGTATTCCTCATCCCAACCCCCTATCCATATAGGAAATGAGCAAGCAGCAGCTGAGCAACTCCTACAGTTAGGTAGTCTAGGGGAAATTGCCTACACTTATGATGAAGTGGAGGAGGGAATGCCCGAAGAACCCATTGTTGCTGAAATGGATATTACTACCACTGAACTCAAGGGCCAGGAGTGGGATCCTGAGATAAAGCAGGCAAATACTGCATTTTTGGCTGACAACAGTTTTGTCACATCAGAAGCATTTATGCAGTTTGTTTGGAAACAACACATAGATAAATATAATGCTAGATGTGAAAAGAGAAAGGCTGAGCAGCCTAATAAAGATCCAGCCCTGGTAGATGAGGAAATAAAGCAAGAGATGATGGAAGAATTCAAAACCATCACCCCTGAGCAAGGAAGAGATATGGTAGCACAAGCTGGAGTGCTTATTTTACCCGAATGGGCTATAGCGGACGCCCTAGTACTAGATGCAGTGAGAAAAGAGACTAAACCCATGGAGGGGATTACTTTCAATAAGGATAATGCTGCACTCATCATGTGGTCTCTCAAGAGAAATGAGAGCAAGAAAAGTAAAGACACCTCAGGGTCAAGTTACCTTGGTGGAATGATGGTGAAGAGAGTGCAGAGTACATGGGTAGTGGAGGCTGCTAGTACTGAGTTAGAGACTACAAAATTCAGTGTTGCAGTGGCAGAGAAGGAAGAAAAAGAGAAGGAGGCGCTCCAGGTCAAGTTGGAAACAGTTTTGAAGGCTTATAACAATGCCAAGGAGGAGGTAAGAGGTAAGGATAGCATCATTGCCAAGCTGCAGAGCCAGTTGACTGGACAATACCATCAAGGTGATTCTTCAACATTGATGATCTCCTCTTCTCCTGCAAGACCTCCACCTACTATCCCTATCATAGAGTTTCCACCATCTCCAACACCCTCCACCTCTCAAATGGATGAAATTACTCCTCAAGAGTTAGAAAACTTGAAACAGGCTCAGGCCTTATTGCAAAGAAGTATGAGGAGAGAGTAAGGGCTACAATTTCCAGTTTTGCAGATACAATAAATGCCTCATTGCTTCACAACAATGTAGGTAAAATTATGGATATATGGAATGAGCTCAGGAGAGACAAGGCCATTTTGACACCTATTTTTGACAAATGGAGGCCTAGGGAGCAAGATTTAGAGTTTATGTGTGTATCTTGCGATGAAGCAAGGGCCAATCCCATCATCAAATCCACTTCTGATGTCGCTAAAGTCTTAATGCAATTAGCAGCAGAGGTGGATAATGTTGATAGGAAGGTTAATTGTGCAAAAAAGAGTACACTGATCAAGTTTTTGAGCTGCTCCCAGGAGATTTTGCTAGCCCGGATCAATTAAAGGATAAACAAATGTGGCTTAAGGAGATAGAAGCTAAATTGTCAGCAAGAGTCAAGGGAATTATTGATCTAGATGATGGTTCTTTCTTTGTTGTGACAATACAAGAGATAGAGAAAATTAAGTCACATTATGGTTTTCTCAATTCAGAAGTCAACAAAATGAGAAATTCTTGGAAAAGGTTGACTAAGACCGAGGATAAAGTGATTAATTTCTCATGGCCGATAGAAGAAGTGTATGGTGAGTGGATGACTAAATATGCCACTCATGATACGGAGCAGTTGGAGAGTGCCCCTGAAAAGATGGAAGAGGTTGCAACCGAACAGCCTGTTGAAGAAACTTTAGAAACCGAAAGGAGCTTGTAACTGTTTTTGTGAAAATCTTGTAACCTCTTTATTTTTGAAAGAAATGATTGTAACAAACTCTCCTTGAGAATTCCGAAGCTTTTTGCATCCATGTTGTTATAAATGGATACGAAGACTAGAGGAAAGGGATTGCAAAAAATTGTAAGAAAACGCTGCAGAAATTTATCTGAGCTTTTCTAAGTTTAATGGAGAAAATTCAACTTCTTGTAATATTTTCTGAGCTTGATATTAATATACAGACTGTTGGTTTTGAGTGAAGCTTTGTGTTGTCTTCAAGTGTGTTTGCAATTTGTTTACTGTTTTCGTTCTGAATAATCCAGGGTTGTTCTGTTTGAATTTGATTGCAAGGCAATTTTCAGTAGGAGTGTTTGCTAGCTTTTCTCTTTAGGAGGGAAATTAAAGGTGCAAGGATCACTCATACTAGTAAACTCTTTGGGAGAGACTTTGAATCTTGATGATCATAGTTTAATTTGGAATGCATAAATTCTTGTAGGTGTCAAGCATATACAAGGATTAATAGAAATCAAACCAATGGGATGCGTAAAGATATTTTGTTTAAGGAGTATTATTTGAGTTTTTGATGACTCTGTGACCTTGGATAAGGCACTGGTATATATTGAAGTTGTTTATTGCATGTTTTGTTGATCGAAATGCTGAATCTAAGTATAACTCCATTCTTTGTTTTCAGTTAATTTTGAGGTGAATAGATCCTCTAGTTTTCAGGACTGGTTTGTTGTGGATTTATGCTTAAAAGTGTGAATTTAATTCACAAAGATATACCTGCTTGGGCTCTAAGTTAGTCCGAAGTGTAGAAGGTCAATCCAAACCTTGTCATATGTTGTCTTGAGAATTTCCTTATTGTTGATGTCTTTCCCGCACTAAGTTCAAATCATATTATTTTAAGGATGTTCAAAGAGAATCAAATTTTGAAGACAACATGACTCAAACTAAATTTTATGAAAAATTCCTTCAAAAGTTTCCTCAAATAAGAATTTCTCAAACATTTTTTGAAATTGTAAAACCTTTTTATATTAAGATTAATCATGTATGCACCACGTGTTGTTGTAGGATGCATATTAAATTTTCCTTGCACTATGATATTTTTCATCATATTTTTTCTACTTTGCACACTAATGATGTTTTGCAGGAATGCAATATACAAGTGCCTCCTAAGTTGGTAAGAGAATTTATTTCAAGTGTGCTATGTAATGGACATGATGGTTGCATTTATTATAAGATGCCTTGGTTGGAAGGTTCTTGTGCTATATGTTGTGGTTTGCAACATTTACCAAGATGCATACATTTGGAGAGCACACATGAAATTGGTACGAAACTAGTTTCTTTCAAAAAATACAAGACAGTCACATATGGAGTTAAAGATGGAAAATATTTGAAGAGATGTGAGCTAGTGAAAAATAATATATGTGTAGCTGAATTTATGAAAATGTTTCAAGAGAAAATAGTTTACGAGTATATAATGCATAAACATAGAGCTTGATGGTGAGATGAGCAATTCAAGTTATGTAAGGACACATTTCCTCTTGGCACAATTGTCTCTATCATTGATTTCCCTAAAAATTATACACTAAAACCTCAAAATGAAGTGCAATCTATGTATTATCACTCTACACAAGATTCTATTTTTGTACACATAGCATTCATGCATGCAAATGATCGCACAGAGGAGGATAGAAAGGTTGTGAGAGAGTATCACTTCTACATAAGTGATGATCATACTCATTCATCAGAGTTTTTACAAGGATGCTTTAAAGTTTTCTATGATAATTTAAGGGAAAGGAACATACGATACAACCGACACTTAATATGGTCAGATAATTGAACCACACAATTCAAGAATGCAAGGATGTTTTGTTGGTTGAGAAGGATGCATATGACAAGTGGTGTACAACATTTTTGGAATTTCACTGAGGCTGGACATGGTAAGGGAGAGAGCAATGGTGCAAGAGCATATGTGAAAAGAGCCCTAGCTAGAGAAGAATTGAAGTATGAAGGAGGTGTTGAGTTGATAGATGCAGAAACAATTGTGTAATGGTGTAAGTCTACAATGGGTCCAGGTAATCCAGGTACGTCAATGGTTCATAGATATTTTTGGTTGATCACTGAATCTAACATTGAATGTTTTCTAGATTGTTGTACAGTTCCAGGATCGAGTGACATGCACTCATTTATGAGTTCAAATTCAAGTTCACTGATAATTTATATGAGATAGATGGTATGCTTTTGCTCTTCATGCATGTATTGTTTGTGGGAAGAATGTGAATCACAAGACTGGGTTGACAAATGGTCTTGTAGACCGTTGGTTCCCATTGATTCATATCAAATTCCCAAAGCACTACAATTGAGCCAGATGGAGACAACAGTGGATTTTGACCATGTATCCGACCTAGTTCATTCAGGTGATTTTTTGAGTTAATTTTTTTGCAAGTATTCTTTTTGGTATTAATTAACACTTTATAAAATGCAGGTCATGTGTATGCAGTTGTTGCAGAAGAGAACAATGAAGAAGGAACAAATTACTATTTGTGTTGTTTTGTTCAGCCAAAAAGAAAATTGACAACCACAATCATTAATGGAGAGGGTATTGAGTACCCAATAGGGTCTGTTGTCGTGATAGGAACATGGCTCAGGAGATACCCTATCAAGAATTATGATGTTTGGTTGTTTGAGGACTTTGAAACACACAGACATATTCTTCATTTCTATAACCTTGTTGTTGCAACAAATATTCATTTGATGAAGTATCGCGGTAGACCTCATAACAAGATTTTATGGAAAGTTCATGAATCTGACCATGAGGCAATACTTGACACAATACGGGTTAGAGTCGATCCTGAAGGCTCACTTGATTGATTCTATAGTTTAGAGTGGAATGATTTTGAGAATTTTGTATAAATCATCAACGAATTATTCTATATTCAATTTTTGTATATATAAATGCCCATGAGCTGATTTTTACATGTTTAGGGGCATAATTTTGTATATTTAAATGGCAATGAACTGATTTGTACATATGTACATGCCAAATTTTGTATATTAAAATGGTGATGAGCTGAATCGCACATATTGTAATGTCAAATTTTGTATAAAATTCCATGAGATGATTTGTAAGACATTTTTTTGTATAATCAAATAGCCAAGAGCTGATTTGACCATATTTAGAGGCAAATTTTTTTATAATATGTAACAATATTGTGTGACTATTTTGTGTGTCAATGTTTTGTGACTATGTTTTGAGTATATGTGATGTGATAAGGTCAATCATGAGAATTATTGATTCTTGTATAAGCATGGAGAATTATTTGAGTCATTATCGATTCATATGGGTCATAGATTAGACTAGATACAATTTGAGCAAAAAATGTCATTATTGTCAAAAAAATTGTCAAAAAAGTTGTCAAGCAACTTGTACATTGCATCGGTAGGGTATGACTCTCGACATTCTGGTGCTTTGGGATGCATGACAGGGGCATTCCTAGCATAAACCTTCCCACCTGGACATTCTCATGACGTCAGTTTGTGTACACGACGAGTTGAATCAATTCTAGCCAATCCTGCAACTTTGCATTGCATGCAACTGATAGTTTTTGCAACAAGCAAAAAAATGCTACCAATTGAAAATGGCTCTGAGTCATCAAAAACCAAGATAGGGCATTATAGAAGAGCCTCACTTGACCCCACAAGTTCAAACGGATTGACCATATGTGTCCTAGATTTGAAGAAACAGTCCGTCAAATTTTAACAATTTTTTGGACTCATGGCACTTGAGAGATCGCCCCGATACAGTATGACTCTCGACGTTCTGACACTTTGTGATGCACAACAAGGGAATTCCTAGTGTAAATCTTCCCACCCATACATTCTCATGACATCTATTTGTGCACACGACGAGCCGAAATAATTCTAGCCAATCCTGTAACTTTGCATTGCATGCAACTGACAGTTTTTGTAGTAGGCAAAAAAATGCTACCAATTATAAATGGCTCTGAGTCATCAAAAACCAAGATAGGCCATTTTAGAGGAGCCTCATGCAACCCCATAGGTTCAAACAGATCTACCATAGGTGTCCTGGATTTGAAGAAATAGTCCGTCAAATTTTGACAATTTTTTGGACTCGAGGCACTTGAGATATCACCCCGGTACGGTATGACTCTTGATGTTTCAGTGCTTTTTGATGCACGACAAGGGCATGCCTAGCATAAATCTACCCACCTGGATGTGCTCATGACATTGGTTTGTGCACACGATGAACTGAATCAATTCTAGCCAATCCTGCAACTTTGCATTGCATGCAACTAATGATTTTTGCAGCAGGCAAAAAAATGCTACCAATTGAAAATGGCTCTGATTCGTTAAAAATTGAGATAGACAATTGTAGAGGAGCCTCACATGACCCCATAGGTTCAAATTAATTGACCATATGGGTTTGAAGAAACGATCCATCAAATTTTGATAATTTTTTGGACTCAGGGCACTTGAGAGATCGCCTCGGTATGGTATGACTCTCGATGTTCCAGTGCTTTTTGATGCATGAAAAGGGCATGCCTAGCGTAAACCTTCCCACCTAGATGCACTCATGACATCGGTTTGTGCACATGATGAACCAAATCAATTCTAGCCAATCCTGCAACTTTGCATTGCATGCAACTGACCATTTTTGCAGCAGCCGAAAAAATGCTACCAATTGAAAATGGCTCTGAGTCATCAAAAACCGAGATAGACCATTATAGAGGAGCCTCACACAACCCCATAGGTTCAAATGGATCAACTATATGTGTCCTAAATTTTAAGAAATAGTCCGTCAAATTTTAACATTTTTTTGGACTCAAGGCACTTGAGAGATCGCACCGGTATGGCATGACTCTCGATGTTCCGACACTTTTGGATGCACAAAAGGGGCATGCCTAGCATAAACCTACCCACTTGAATGCTTAGGATGTCAGTTTGTGTGCACAATGAACAACACTTGACTATTGCAAGCGTGAGGGTTCTCTCGCACCAAACACATATTGTTGTTTATATTCATATTGTCGATTTTGGTTGTTTATATTCATATTGTTGATTACATATACAAATATTCATTTAAATTTATAAAAGGGTAGCCACCAAATACAGCGAATACATAATAATGAACTGAATACAAGGAGTTTTGTAGGGTTAATTCAACATTTTAGAAATTTTATCAAATCATATTCCACAATTGCAATGTTTTATATCATATATTTTTGTTGTTTATATTCATATTGTTGATTACATAGGCAAATGATCAATTAAATTTATAAAAGGATAACCACAAAATACAACAAATACAAAATAATGAACTCAGTACACATTTATTGGATCGAATATTAATATATATATATATATATATATATATATATATATATATATATATATATATATATATATATATATATATATATATATATATATATATATATATATATATATATATATATATAAGGCATGTCTGCCAAGTCAATACAAGTATTACAAAAATGTGGCATATGTCATGTCCAAATCGATATACAATAAAAATGTATAATTTATCTACATGTATTGGTCATTCTATGACCAAAACTAACACTATATGATCCTAAACTTATGGTGGATCATCAAAATCAAGCCTCTTTGATGCAGTATGTGGCTCTGTAGATGGCTGCAAAACCACAATTCAAAAGCCAAGTTAGAGTTCTTTTGTAGAAAATAGTTCACAATTAACAGCATAATTATGCATTTAATTATAATTCCTTTGCAATTGAAATGTAGATTACCTCATCGGCTGATCTAAGAGCTAATGTCTTCACTCTCCTCTCCTTGTCACTCTTAGGAGTTTTCTTGAAGACATACTTAAATGGATCCATGTTATGGTCATACCGCGAAGGGGTCTATTGTAGATTAAATATACAATTAATACAATGTAATAGCATAAATATATCAAAAACACTTAAAAGCTATAATATAGAGAACAATGGCGTACCTGTTCCTGAGATGTTTCTCCAATAGACTGAGGATGGCTCACCATCGATGGAGAAACTATTGCTATTACCTATACAAAAAATGTTCAAAGATTAAATACAATTAATATAATGATAAGTATTGTAGGTTAAAAACAATTAATGTAATATATCAAACAAAAGTGTACCGGATCCTGAGATGCTTCTTCAGTGCATGGGGGAGGGTTCGCCATTGATGAAATAGGTATGGATATTTCCTATATGAAAAAATTATAAGATTATAATATAACACAAGTTCACATGTACACATGCATATAATCATGAAATCAAGAAAATAAAGTAGAGATACATACCTCCTCCCTCTCTTGATCCACGAGTGAATTAGGTGCATTCAACAAATCCACATAGCTCAATGATCGTTGTACATGTAAAATAGACCAAAAACACTAATCAATATACAAACTCCAACTAATACTTGATTTCAACATTTTCAAACAATTGTACAACTAAAAATATTTTCAATTACCTTCTTCCCACGTTTTGGCATCTTTGAGGAATTCTTTTTCTTAGGATGAGCCCTAGACGCGGAGGGGGTACCCTAAAAAAACAAAATTAACATGAGATATTAGTACAGATAATATATTAAACATAATTTTAAAAATCTAAAATAAAATGACTTGCATATTCCATCAAAATAATACATAAAAAGGGTTGTACAAAATATGATACTATATAGCCTTGTAGGCCAAAATCAATCGCTGAGAGCATGATGTCATCAATCTAGGACATTTGGTCCCCTGTCAACACCTACAAACCAAAAATTGGACCAAGCATTAAAGATAGTTAGTATATCTTATATTTTTTTGAATTCAAAGTGTACTATTCTATTTTAGCATGTTACAAAATTTATACCTCAGGCATCGAAGTTGCAGTTGTAGTAACTAGGGGAGGAGTATGGGATACCGTTGTTGCATCTTGAAATGCATATTACAAATTTAAAGTGACTGATAAATAAAATTCTATGAATTCAAATCAACACACCTATGTCTGTCGCTTGTGGGAAAACACCATGTCCATCAACTCATCTGTCAGCGCGAAATCCTCAGTCATGCGGGCCTAACATCTAATCCTGCAAATCATGCATGGATGTGATGTGGATCTATCTACACTAGCTGCATCATCTATCCCCAAGCATATCCCTGAGCAATTGACACACATATGTTGGATGGGCTCTATGTCGCCACCTGGAGCAACTGATGGCTCATCATTCAGTACAATAGGGTGTGCTAACGATGTCCTATGCTGGATGATGGCACCAATCAATGTTATGGCCACCTAAAGAGTTTGTAGCTCAATCGACTCTATCAACTCTACTGGGAAAACATGATGCACCTTGGGTTTGGGTGCTAGGGGGCAGTGACTCTTCGCAAATAATCGCTTATGGGCTCCAGGTCTATCTTGGGTAGAGCCAGCACCTCTACCATGGAACTCTCTCATGTCAAAATAGTTTGGGCGCACATTGAGCACAAACTCACAATATACTTTTCTCAAAAAATATAATGGCATCTCATAATTATTACAAGGTGGATCATCAAAGACCATCCACCACGTCTTCCAAAAAAGATTCTTCATCTACACATTGGTACACCAATGTATGGGAAACCTCTTTGCATTAAGAGGTAATGACTGACCAATTTTGGGATCAACGAAAAGGGCACATATTTCTTGTTTACTAATATTTGTATTTTTTACTCCCTCATATGATAGCCCATCGGCATAGGATTGACAACACCTATCCCTAAAGTTTCCCCATTTGGTAATTTATGTGGAAACGACTATGGCACCACTAGCTAATGTTTCTAAGCTAGTGGCGAGGGATCGATGATGCTCAAGTTCGGATGTTTTCAGTTTAACAATCAGTCTATTGATTTTAGATGTATTTTGTCCTAACTGATTAATTAATTGCTCTTGTATTTCAGGTGTACGGTCAAAAGGAGGAATTGGGGGGTATATCTTGTGGGTTTTTAGGAGGTGCATTTGGTTGTTCTTTTTGTGGATTAGAAGAATCTAGTTTTTAAAACAAAAAATGAAAAAACCTAATCAAAATTAATGAAATTAAATTCAAAATGTAAAACAAATTGAACAAACAGGAAAGAAAGACAAAAATTAACAAAAACTAACCTTGATCCATAGTGTCTGGAGGAGAAATCTAGCACCCCATTCGTGGTTTAGGAGAGAAAATGAAGAAAAAACAAACTAAAAATGCGCTTTTCATGGGAAAATAAGACCCAGTTTTTTTTTTAAACTTCTTTTGATAGGTACCGCGTACATGGTTCTTTTGGGATTATTAGTGTGTACGTGCTCATTTTCCTAGAGGTAGTGTGTATGCGCTACTTTCCCTAAAAGCAGCGCATACACGCTACCTTCTTTAGGCTCGGGAACAACAAACCTAAGCGTGTACATGGTCATTTCAAATTTTAGAACCGCGTACATGCTGCTTGTTTTTCCATGTTTTCTTTGGGTGGTGTCCACTTTTCTGACCACCATCTTTGTGCACATACCCTTTACACAAACTTTAAATATACATCATGTTAAAATGTGAAAAAAATCTCTATTATTTTTGTAGTATATGTCTATAGAGATGAGTAAATAAAAAGGCAATGAAATTATTTTATCACAAGGAATGTGATTTGGAAGAAGAAAAAGATATGAAAATACTAAAGTAAATTGATATTTCAATCTTATATATTGCATTGTACAAAAGGAAATATAACTCTAAGGAGGCTTAAGGGTGCTCCCTATGTATTCTATATAACTTCTTTGATTGGTAAAAGTGTATTCAACTTTTTTTTGTATTGATATAACCTAGCTTTTTGGATAAAGGGATTGTTTCAAGAAAGGAATGAGGATGCAAAGAAGTGCATTGAAATGAACAAATTCTACATTAGATCTTTTGTATCCCTTATAGATATCTTATGATGTATTTAGATACTTTAGGGTAAAGAAAAATAAGTATTGGAGAAGCTAGCAAGGTTTAAATTTGGATCACTACCCCTTCTATAAGCATCCCAACTAAGAGGCAATGTGGGATGTCCAAGGTCCAAATATGTAACTAGTGCATAGAGGATGGTTTTTTTATATCACATATTTCAATCTTATATATTGCATTGTACAAAAGGAAATATAACTCTAAGGAGGCTTAAGGGTGCTCCCTGTGTATTCTATATCACTTCTTTGATTGGTAAAATTGTATTCAACCTTTTTTTTGTACTGATATAAGGGTTAGTTAATAAGGAATAACTACCTTCCTTATGCTTATCTATTTGAATTACTACCTATCATAGATAATTCAACACTTACTAGGGCCAATCAAGACAACCTAATCTATTATCGAGAAGTTACGCACTAATTATCATGTTTTCAAATTTTGCATCATTGTATCTTACAACATTATCTTGTCCATATGGACACATTTAAACCTTAAAATGCACTCCCCCAATTAATGCTTTATTGATTTAGTTTTGGATTGATTAACCATGTTCTAATATAATCTTCCATAATAGGATAATAATACATCATGCTCCCCATATCACATGGTGTATTCACATTAGCTAACTATGTTTTAAGATTTACATCAAGGACATGTATGTAAATAATATATTATCCAAAATGATTATAGATAGTAGTGATGTTAATATGGAAGAACCTCCTCTCAACAAAAATGGTGATCTAAATACATTCAATGATCCTCCCTAAACATGGATAAGAATATTCCTCTAACAAGGTAGCTCCTCTAAGGGTGTTGATTTTTCTTCCATAGCCTATGATTATACTATTTGGTTTTGATTTATTAACTATTTGGGAATTAGGATTCCATGAATTTTAATATGTCTAAATTAACTATTTGGTTTTGGTTTTGATTTGTAAACTATTTTGGCATAAGGATTCCATGCATTTTAATATCTCTAAATTAACTGATTTTGTTAACTATTTGGTTTTGGTTTTGATTTGTTAACTATTTAGGCACTAAATTAATCACTCACAAATATAAAAGCAAATTCATGTAAAGCCTAATTTGTAAAATAAAACTTAAATAATACAAAAAATAGAATAAATAGAATAAAAACTACAAGAAAATGAAATAGTGTCAAGTGGGTGATTGATTGTGTACCTGGGATAGCAGTGGGAGGTTGAAAATGTGTCCACAACATGGGGGCTCATTCTTCTTCTTGCCTCTTCACTACAGGTATTTAGAAAAAATAAAGAAAATAGGGCAAAAAAAGGGGGGAAAGTGCTTTTGAAAATGGGGGTCCATTTTTTATAAATCAGGGCCCATTTCTTTTACATAGCGGGCCCCCATTTTGAAAAGGAATAGAGGCCCATTATTTTTTGCCTCAGGGGCCCGAAGCTAAACAGGTCCCCATTTTTTAAAAAAATGGTCCCCCATTCCTGGCAGTGCATTTCCCAATGCGTGGACTTCCTCCTAAGTGGGACTCATGTTCTTTCACTTACCCTCTATAGAGCTAATCAAACTTTTTAGGTGTTTGGATGAAGTATCAGACTTGTTCTTGACATAAGAAGTATTTTCTTCTCAAGAACACTGGATGCAAGGGTAAGTAGTTCATTGTCTTTAGTGTGGGAATTTAGGAGATCCTCACTCGCCTTAGCCTAAGCAAATGAAGCTAATTGTAGCTTTTAAATGGGGGAATAAGTGGCAAGGTTGATGGGACCTTGGACAAATGTTGGATCATCAAAAATTTGCTTATCTTTCATTACCCTTGTAGTGTCCCTTACTTTTGAAACAGGTTCTTCCTTAACCTCAATCTTCTTCTCTTCCGCAACCTTCTCTGCATCATCCTTAATAGGGAACGTGTCTTTCTTTGCTGCCTTAACAGTATCAACTGAAGAATTCTAAGATTCCTCAACTACATCCACATGCATGAAATCAGCATCTATCTTCTTCTCACCTTCTACTAGAATGGAAGGAATTTCTACTTCAACTTGTTGATCGTGTGATTGCATCATTGCAACTTCCAGAGATGATGACTTAGCAGCATCATCTTGACCTTTCTCAAGAATAAACTCATATTGATTTAGGAGCAACACTTTTTGCAAGATTGTTTTAATCTCTTTCATGACTTCATCTGATTTCCCAAGCATTATCTTGTTGATCCTAGTTTTTCTTTTAAACTCACTCTTAGCTTCCTTATATTCTATCAACTTCTTGCACAACTATAACAGGGCATAGTTGTACTAGCACATACTCTCTCAGTCTTTCCTCTTCTAACTTTTCACTATCCCTTCTGCTTTCCAAAACATCATAAAGACTTTTGGGGACTTCTGATACAATCTCTATAAGAGCCTTATTAAATTTATTCACGTAAACTACAATGGCTTCTTCTAAAGTTCTCTGACCGGCTTCATCAAATTTGTCATAAAACTCAGAAAGCGGTTTGAGATTACCTTGGGTAGTTATTGCTTTCTCCACCTCTTTGACTGACATACCAAATTGATCAGATTTAGTTTTTATCTTCTTGTTGGGCTTCTCATCACTGGAGAGCTTTTCCTTAGTGACTTTGGATGCTCTTTTTCTTTATTTCCTTCACTTCTTCATCTGACTCAATCTCCTCATCATCAAGAGCTACAACATATACTTGTGTTCCTTTAACTTTCTTCCTTTTTCCTTCACCACTGGATGATTTGGCTTTGGATTTTGCTAAGTTTGTAGGCTTCTCAAGACCAAAGGAAGGTATTGAGCTCCTTGATTGTCTAGGCTTTGGAGTAGAGACCCCCAATTTGTCCTTCTTCTCCTTGGCTGGATCCTCAGTATGTAAAATATTTCTCTTCCTCACCTCCTGGAACACCTCTTTGGAGATCCCAATGCTCTCTGCATATGCTTCAACCTCCTTCCTCACTTTCTTCTAGATTGCTAGCTTCTCAAATTGACTATGCAGTTTCAAACTCTTCTTAGCATAAGTTCCAAATCTTTCCTCTGAAGCATCTATTGATTTTCTTAGCAAATGTTGAGCATATAGCTCAAGAATTTCCTCCTCCACTTCATAACCCATGGGCATGATCCAAGAATTTCTTGGTTCCACAACTTCCATTAAACATTTATCTATATCTACCATGAAGAAAATGGTGTCCTAATACTTTTTATCTATGGACTTGGGGATTCTCTCCCTTTCAAGCATTTCACTTTGAATTTTTTTTAAGTAACCCCAAAGGGTAGAATTCTATACCTTAGCATCACCGATGTTATACAATAGCTCTCTGATCTGCACTGCCACGGGTCTTTCATATGCCCATTGGACTTGACCTACTCCCAGAACTTCATTTATGAAGTAAAATAATAGACACAAAATTAGAGTTCCATATTTGAATGGATGTTTCTTGTCTTGCTTGATATTTTTCAGATTCTTTATCAGCTCACTCTGGAGCAATTCAAACAAGTCATATTTCTTGTTTTCCTTAACTATTTCATAAGTAGCATAGATGGTTGTTCCAGATATAAAGTTATCCCTACGGGAGTGGTATACCTTATACTCTATCACCATAGAAGAAAATTTTACATCATGCTCAAGAATATCATTGATTGTCATGGCTCTTCAATCAAACCTTGATCGGTTGCATCTATGACAATTGGTTCTTCATAGCCTTCAATGTGGGTAAGTCATTGATTGAATAACATTCTTTGTAATCTTGAATGACTTGTTCAACCACATAAACTCATCATGCATTTGTTGGCATTATGTGAATTGGCATGAAGACATAATGATATTGTATGTTGTCATTGATGTCAATATGAGACATGGTGTGAACCGGCACATGTGATAGGTGAAGAGAGAGAGGAACCAGCATATGTATGAACCGGTTTATATGCCAAAGTGAAGTGGCATATTTGTTCAAGGTGAACCAGCA
Source organism: Cryptomeria japonica (assembly GCF_030272615.1). NCBI lineage: Eukaryota > Viridiplantae > Streptophyta > Pinopsida > Cupressales > Cupressaceae > Cryptomeria > Cryptomeria japonica. The sequence goes on from NC_081407.1 coordinate 584,776,529, forward strand.
TGTAGTTATGGGAACCGGCACATGGAAGCATTGTATGATATATGCCAAAGTGAAGCAGCATATTTGTTCAAGGTGAACTGGCATGTAGTTATGGGAACTGGCACATGGAAGCATTGTATGACTACCAGTTGGTAGGTAGCTTCCACTTCAAGATTTTCAGTTGGAGTACCTCAAGTCTATGTGACTCAATCGGTGATCTTTCTGTGATGAGTTAGCAATATGATGGAGGACAGATCGTGTTGCCACATAAGCTCTGTGCGCATGAAGGATCTTGCATAAAGAAGACTATTCCTATCTACCTCGAGAATGAATGAAGTCTGTCAAACGGTGATAACACGTGATGGGTTATCAGCCACCATGAAATCAGTGGATAATGGATGATGGAGAATGTCTTGAGATCGATTCAAGATTGTTGCATTTAATGGAGTATGATTCAACGGTCAAGATCAAACCGTTTGAATTGCTTAACCTAACAAGTTTAAGGTTTAGGGTTTTTGCTACCGACCTATATGTTTCCTATAAGATCGATGTTGTGTTTATTTCTAAGGTTGTTGGCAAAATTTGTGAGTGTGTATCCAAGGGAAGTGATACGTAATTCTTGCCAGAACAAAGGAGAGAAGTGATACATGCAGAGTGAATGCGTAGAAGGTAAAGAGGAACGTAAATGGATCTGCATTAGCATTGAGTGTTGTTAAGAAAATAATTGTAATACCTGTTGATCTATAACCATGTCAACAGTTGTAAAATCCCCTAACAGGGTAGCCTTAACAGGCTTGATTCAAAATCCCTTAATTGGGTGGTCTTAATAGGATCGGTTCCTAGCATAACCTATTGTAATGTCTTTAACCGGACAAGGCTCCTAACAGAGCGGACTTCTAAAGAGTTCAAAAAGCATCTTGTGGGTTTCATCCCCACCGTGGTTTTTCCCAGTTGGGTTTCCACATGAAAAATATGTGTGTCATGTGAAATGCTTTTGTCTTGTGATGTTCTATTTTACCTATTAAGCATATGAAGGTTCTATGTTTTATGCCTATCTATAAAACATATTGAACTCACTATTGTGATGATCAGATGATTAAGTTTACCTATTTATGCATGAGAATATAATGATACTATAGTATTGAGCTAAGAGGGAAGCTTATTGAGTGACCGGTTCATGACTGATTGAGCTGTACTGGATGTTACCGATTGCACTCTATTTTACAAGTATCCCTGTTTGTCAGCCATTTGGAGTATTTACTGTCAAACAGGTTTTGGACTATATTTGTGTTTGTACTGATTCACCCCCCCTTCTCAGTACCAGTTTGGTACTAGTGGTTCGTCATTGAGTTATCAATTGGTATCAAAGCACCTCCAAGTCCTCTACGCTGTAAGCTTAACCACTTGAGGAAAAGATCCTAGTCAAATGATGAAGAGGGAAGGTCCAAAGTTTAATAGGGAAAATTTTGGTCTATGAAAAGACAGGATGAAGATATTCATCAAAAGAATGGGTGTTCAACACTGGAGTTATGTTGAAAATGTATATGTTTTTCCTACCGGTACTCTCACCGATGACCAAAAGAGAGAGATACAAGAAAATGGGCAAGTCATGGAAGCCCTCATCAGTAGTCTATCTAACATTGAGTTTATTGATGTTCAGGACAAGGCAAATCCCAAAGAGGTATGGGATGCTCTTGAAAATATCTATGGTGGTGATAAGCATGTAAAACAAGCTAAGGAAGAAATCCTGAGAGGGAAGTTTGAAGACATGTGGATGGTTGAAGGAGAGACCATTCAGTAGTATGGAATAAGAATCAAAATAGTTGTTGGAGAAATAAAGAGTGCAGGTGGCAAAATAGAAGATTCCACTATGGTAAGTAAAGTCTTGAGATCCTTGTTGCTAGTCTATGCAATAAGGGTCACTGCTATTCGGGAGCTGAGATCAATAGACAAGTCTAAGGTGTCCTTTGACTCCATCATAGCCAAGTTGATAGCCTATGAGCTTAATAGTTTTGATGGCAGTGTTCAAAAGATAGAATCAGCTTTTAGAGCCTCTGCTATACCATCTAGAAAAGGAAAAGAGGCTAGCACTAGTGAGGAACCTAATCAGAATAGAGAAATGAATGATGAAGAGTTTCTGATGGAATTTGAAGCTCTTCTTGTAAGGAGATTTCCAAAAGGAACTGGTAAATACAAAGGTAAGCTCCCTTTGAAATGTTTCTCCTATAACCTGATGGGACATATTGCTATGAACTGTCCTAATAGTGACAACAAGGATAAACTAGAAAGGTTCAAGAAAGTCAAAGGAGGAAACTAGAGAAATTGTTCTGTGGTAGTTGATGAAGGTGTCACAAATGAGGAATCAGAAGATGAAGAAAATGAAGACATTGTGTTTGTTGCTGTAAAGGAAGATGTGGTAGACAAGAAGGCTCTTGTCTCCCGGTTTGATGATTCCAATGAGTGGATCATTGACAGTGGCTGTTCTCACCACATGACTAGTGACCAGAGCAAGTTTCTATTCTTAGAGGAGTATGATGGTGGTGTGGTTCATTTTGGCAATGATGCACCATGCATGGTCAAAGGCAGAGGGTCCATCTCTTTGAATGGAAAGAGTAGTGCTGACAATGTGTATTGGTTTGATGGTCTCAGACACAACCTTCTAAGTGTTGCCTAGCTAAATGACAGTGGCCTCACTCTGCAATTCAAGAATGGAGTTTGCAGAATAAAAGGAAAAGATGGTAAATTGGTGGCCACCGGCATGCAGAATAAAGGTAACCTATTTCATCTAAATGCAAATATAAGTACATGTCTTATGGCTAAGCTTGATGATAGCTGGATATGGCATAGGAGACTCTGCCATGTGAACTTTGATAACATTCTGAAGGCTAGTAAGATCAAGGCAGTTAGAGGGTTTTCGGTGCTAAGAAAACTAGATAATACCTTATGTAGAGAGTGTCAATTGGGGAAAATGTCTTCCTCAACTTTTAAAGGTAAATCTTTCACTGGTGACAACATGCTTGATCTTGTACATACTGAATTGTGTGGTCCTATGAAAACTAGAAGTGTGCAGGGTGATAGGTACTTCATGATCCTCACTGATGACTACTCAAGAATGATGTGGCTCACATTCTTGAAAGAAATGTCTGAAGCTTTTGGGAAATTCAAAGCTTTCAGAGCATTAGTGGAGAAGGAAAGCGGTAAAAGGATCAAGTGTCTCAGAACTGATCAAGGAGGGGAATTCACTTCCAGTGAATTCAACAAGTATTGTGAAGAATTTGGCATCAAGAGACAACTGTCTGCCCCCTGGACTCCACAGTAGAATGGCCTAGCAGAGAGGAATAACTAGACTATGGTTGAAGCAGCTAGAACCATGTTGATTCAAGGAAAGGTAGCTCACACCTTTTGGAGAGAAGTGGTGAGAACTGCAGTCTACACTATGAACCAGGTACTCATCAAAAAGGGTAAGGACAAAACTCCTTATGAGTATTGGACTGGTAAGACACCTTTGGTTAACTACTTTAAGGTATTTGGTAGGAAATGTTACATCAAGAGGAGTGAACATCAAGGCAAATTTGAAGCTAAATGTGATGAGGGAATATTTCTAGGATATTCCACCAAGAGTAAAGCTTTCAAGTGCTACAACAATAGGACTCAGAGAATTATGGAAAGCATCAATGTAAGAGTTGATGAATCCTCTGAGAAGACTGAGGAAACCGGTAGTGAGCAAGCTGTAAATGAACTAGTTACAACCTTCTAGGAACTGGTTGTCAGTCAACCGAGTACTAGTAACAGTGTTCCTGAACTGGTGAATGTTGATACTAATGAAGATGAGGATGAAGAGGAAAAGCAAGAAGAACCAGTTAAGACCATTCCTCGATATGTCAAGTTGAATCATGATCCCAAGAAGATCATAGGTGATAAGGATGTAGGAATCCTTACAAGAAGAAAGATCAGAGAAAAATCATGTATGATCTCTGAATTTGAGCCTAAATCATTCAAAGAGGCTCATAAAGATGAAGACTAGATCAAGGCAATGGAAGAAGAACTTGACCAGATAGAGAAAAATGGTACATGGTCCTTGGTACCCAGACCAAAGCATAAAAATGTCATTGGCACCAAATGGGTGTTCAGAAATAAGCTGAATGAGGATGGCATAGTGATTAGGAATAAAGCCAGATTGGTATGCAAAGGATATGGTCAAGAAGAAGGAGAAGACTATGGAGAAACCTTTGCTCCTGTAGCCAAATTGGAAGGAGTTCGTATGCTTCTTGCATATGCAGCCTTTAAAAGGTTCAAAGTACATCAAATGGATGTAAAATCTACATTCCTAAATCATGTACTTGAAGAGGAGGTGTTTATTGAGAAACCAGATGGGTTTGCCCTATCTGAAGATAGTGACATGGTATGTAGACTACATAAAGCTTTATATGGTCTAAAGTAAGAACCTAGGGCATGATTGGATTTGAGAGAACAAGTGAAGATAGCAATATCTACTTGAAGTATGAAGGAGATCAGATCCTGATCTGTGAGGTTTTTGTTGATGACATTATCTTTGGAGGAGATGACAAGATGAGTCATGAGTTTGCTGATGAGATGAAGAAAGAGTTTGAGATGTCACTCATAGGGGAGATTAAGTTCTTCATTGGACTACAGATCCAACAGATGAAAGATGGAATCTTCATCACTCAATCCAAATATGTCAAAGAGGTGTTGAAGACTTTTGGCATGGAAGATAGCAAACTAGTTGGTACACCGATGGTGACCGGTTGCAAATTGACAAAGGAGGATGATTCCACATTGGTTGATGAGAAAGAATACCAATCAATGATTGGTAAGTTGCATTATGTAGTCCATAGCAGACCGGATATTGCACATGCAGTTGGCATCACTGCAAGGTTCCAGAAGAGTCCAAGAGAATCTCACTTGAGTGCAGTCAAGCGGATTCTTAAGTATCTGAAGGGAACAGTTGACTATGGATTGTGGTACCCATACAACAATAATTTCAATCTGAAAGTGTTCACAGATGCTGATTGGGCCGGTAATGTGGATGACCGAAAGAGCACAACTGGTGGTGCATTATTTCTTGGTGGTAGACTAGTCTCATGGATGAGTAAAAAGCAGAGTTGTATCTTTCAGTCTATAGCGGAAGCGGAGTATGTTGCAGCTTTCATGAACTGCACTCAGAAAATCTAGATGAAGCATGTACTGGAAGGCTTCAAGATCCCTGTATCTAAACTGGTAAGTATATTTTGTGATAACACAAGTGCTATCAATATATCAAAGAATCCGGTTTTACATTCTAGAACCAAGCATTTTGAGCTTAAGTATCATTTCTTGAGGGAATAGGTTCAGAATAAAGAGATTGCATTGGAGCATGTGTCCAGTAAGGAATAGTTAGCAGACATATTCACCAAGCCTCTCCCAAAGACAACATTTGTGCATTTGAGAGGTGAATTAGGGGTATTGCCCCTTTAGGGGGTGAACTAAAAGTAGTTGTTCCACATTGTTCAGATACTGGAAAGACAAATTTTTAGTTGATTGATGTGTTGAAGGATGCTACTCCTCAGGAGGAGCAGCATGATGAAATAGACATGATTGTAGCTCCACTTTGGCATTGTTGTCAAAGGGGGAGAAGGAGTGAAGTGAAAAGATATCTGCAGCAAATGGGGAGAAGATGTGAAGCAGAGAAGATATCTTTTGTATATTACCATCAATGCCAAAGGGGGAAATTGTTGGCATTATGTGAATTGGCATGAAGACATAATGATATTGTATGTTGTCATTGATGTCAATATGAGACATGGTGTGAACCGGCACATGTGATAGGCGAAGAGAGAGAGGAGCCAGCATATGTATGAACTAGTTTCTATGCCAAAGTGAAGTGGTATATTTGTTCAAGGTGAACCGGCATGTAGTTATGGGAACCGGCATGTGGAAGCATTGTATGATATATGCCAAAGTGAAGCGGCATATTTGTTCAAGGTGAACCGGCATGTAGTTATGGGAACCGACACATGGAAGCAATGTAATACTACCAGTTGGTAGGTAGCTTCCAGTTCAAGATTTCCAGTTGGAGTACCTCAAGTCTATGTGACTCAATCGGTGATCTTTGTGTGATGAGTTAGCAGTATGATGGAGGATAGATCATGTTGCAATGTAAGCTTTGTGTGTGTGAAGGATCTTGCATAAAGAAGACTATTCCTATCTACCTCAAGAATGAGCAAAGTCTATCAAACGGTGATAGCGTGTGATGGGTTATCAGCCGCCATGAAATCGGTGGATAATGGACGATGGAGAATGTCTTGAGATCAATTCAAGATTGTTGCATTTAATGTAGTATGATTCAACAGTCAGGATCGAATGGTTTGAATTGCTTAACCTAACAGGTTTAGGGTTTAGGGTTTTTGCTACCGACCTGTATGTTTCCTATAAGGTCAATGTTGTGTTTATTTCTAAGGTTGTTGGCAAAATTTGTGAGTGTGTATCCAAGGGAAGTGATACCTAATTCTTGCCAGACCAAAGGAGAGAAGTGATACCTGCAGAGTGAATGTGCAAAAGGTAAAGAGGAGCCTAAATGGATCTGCATTAGCATTGAGTGCTTTTAACAAATCATTGTAATACCTATTGATCTCTAACCACATCAACAGTTGTAAAATCCCCTAACAGGGTAGCCTTAACTGGCTTGATTCAAAATCCCTTAACCGATTGGTCTTAACAGGCTTGATTTAAATCCCTTAATCGGGTAACTCAAGGCTAATGAGTTCTGAGAAGCTATAGAGCTTAGGAGATCCTTTCAGCTATTGAGTTCTTGAAATCCTCTAACAAGGTCACCCTACCAGGTTTAACCCTTAACCAGGTGATCCCTAACAGGATCAGTTCCTAGCAGAACCTATTGTAATGTCTTTAACCAGACAAGGCTCCTAACAGAGTGGACTTCTAAAGAGTTCAAAAAGTAGCTTGTGGGTATTCATCCCCACCGTGGTTTTTCCCAGTTGGGTTTCCACGTGAAAAATATGTGTGTCATGTGAAATGCTTTTGTCTTGTGATGTTCTATTTTACCTGTTAAGCATATGAAGGTTCTATGTTTTATGCTTATCTATAAAACATATTGAACTCACTGTTGTGATGATCGGATGATTAAGTTTACCTATTTATGCATGAGAATATAATGATAATATAGTATTGAGATAAGAGGGAAGCTTATTGAGTGACCGGTTCATGACTGATTGAGTTGTACTGGATGTTACCGGTTGCACTCTGTTTTACCAGTATCCCTGTTTGTCAATCATTTGGAGTATTTACTGTCAAACTGATTTTGGACTGTATTTGTGTTTGTACCAATTCACCCCCCCCCCCCTCTTAGTACCGGTTTGGTACTAGTGGTTCATCATTGAGTTATCAACATTCTACTAAGAATGTACTAGACCCATTATTGTTGATCGAATATTGGAAATTTGACAAACTAGGAAAAATCCTTTTCTTCCACAACTTTAAATTTAGGTTTGATACTGCCATTCTCATTCATCATCTGTTTGGTATACAAATTCAACATCTGTGAGCTTCCTAATTCTTTAATATTTACATGGGTATAAACCCTAATGTTTTCTATGTGCAAAACATCGTATGGAACAGATGAAAATGCACTCTTTGGATCATCTTCCATGGAAATAAATGGGTGTTTGTTAAAATTTGGCCAAGCTATCTTAGTAATATCTACAACTAGTGGGGTTTTAGTTCTAGAGGCAACCATTTTAGAAATTTCAAAATTCAAACTTGAAAAGTTTCACCGATAAATACCTTGACCACTGGATTAGGGTTTCGCACAAGAAATCTCATTCATGCTTTTATCTCTAAAAATTCTTCTTGTTGAGTGCTCTCCTCTTCTTCTCTTGAATTCAAAGTGGTAAATGAAAGAGTTAAGTCACCATTTAATCATCCACATACCTAACTTTTTGGAGTAATAAATTCTCTTTGCCCTAATTCTTCCAGATACCCTATATACATAGACAGACTCTCAAGAAATCTTTTGTGGATCTTCAATTCTACTCATACTCTTCTGGAAATCCTTCTAAAATATTTGCACTATCAGAATATAGCTACCAACAATCTTTCGATCTTTCAACACTAACTTCTAGCAGGGGAGAGAATGAGTTGCATGAAAACTCCTCTTAAGCCAAAGTCCTCAATCTAATTACCGGAGGAATTTACAGCACCACAAGCAAGTGCAAATCCACTCCCTGTACCTGAATCACTCTTTTTAACCCATATCTTCTTCATTATCTTTGATCTCCTCCACTTTCACTTTCCCCTTTTCATCTTCCTGTACATTCTTTCTCTTTTCTGTTGAACCCTTCCTATTTGCATCCTTGCTTCTACAGAATCTTTCAATGTGACTGAATTTGTTGCAATTTTAGCATAAAACATTTCCTTGTCTAGGCCTTAAATTCACTTGATTTTCTCTTGTTCTGCACTGATTAGAAACATGTCCAAACCTACCACATGCATAACATCTGACATCCCTTCTATTTGGAAAGTTATTCATCATACTTCTACATTCATTTGACTTATGTCCATGCCTATTACAATTGAAATACCAATTGAAGAAAGATGGATCATTTTTATTCATTCTATTTTTGCATTGACTAGCCATATGACCAAAATTATTGCAAACAAAATAGTTACCATTGAACTTATGAGCATTAGGTTGCCTTACCGGTGACCTTTTATCTTTTTTCCACTAATGTTGAGACTTAGGATTGCTTTGACCAAATCTAAAGCTTTCACCTTTCTCAAATCCAAGAACTCTTATGTCATTTGCATCTTTCTATCTTTCAAATATCTCACTAAGTTTAGCTAAACTGGTCCTGAATTTCTCCTTGTATTCATTTGCAGCTTCAAGATCATATCTAAGAAGAAGGATCTATTTTCCAAGCTCTTCCTCATTGTTCTTGGATTGTATTAATTCAATCTTTAACTGATCATTTTCACAATCAAGTCTGCAGCATTCATCAAATCTATCTTTCAAGGACTGTGCAAGATTCTCCTCATTCTTCTTCATTTCCTCAATCTCCTTTGTCAACTTCATGAATATAGATTCCATCTCATTCTTTTGGACTACATTATCTCTAGAAAGTTTCTCACATTCTTCTATCTTTGCCTTCAAGGCTTAGTCATTTATGCTTCATCTTTCTTTCTCCTTCATCTTGTTGACAAGTTCCTTTCTCTTTTCTCTTGACTTGTTCAACTAATCTTTCAATGACTAAATGAAATTCTCAGCATCCTTAAGATTCTCTTTCATTTTTCGGACCTCTGCTTGGGATTGATCAAGATCCTCAAGTACCACAATAAGTTGATGTTGAAGACTACTAGAATCCTTTGATTCACCTTCTTGAGTCCTCCTCAAGTTGTTAGGCTTCTTCTGAGGGACTAGGCTCCAATACCAATTATTGGAATCAAGGAACACTGAGAGGGAGGTGAATTTGTGTTCTACAATTTTTAATATTATTAACTTGTTCTTTTAGCCAGTTAATGCAAATAAACAAAGAAAAGAGACAAAAGCACAAATCAATTAGCAACAACACCATAACACCAATATTTTATATATGGAAAATCTTGTTAAGGGAAAAATCATGGTGGGAATCTACCCAAAATATGATGATACCCTGTTAGAAGTATATGAAAAATTACAATGGGGAATGCACATGCATTCAGGCAAACTGCCTAGAACTCACTACTCAAAAACAAAAAGGAGGGCTACAACCCTTGGGAAGGCTCACTGCCTTACAAACAATTACAAAGATCACAAGAGTGAAATTAACTAATGAATAATATCTACCAATGCTAGATTATAGTTTTGGTTACTCTTATTATGCATATTGCACACAAGTCAACACATACTGCTTTGTTCGATTGTTCTACAATATACCAAAGCACAAATCCTTCACTTATGCACATGAAATTGTGCATAGTTGATCAAAAACACTTTCCACGGTCTACCAATAACCAAAATGATCATATCCATTGGTATTTTATATCCACAACATGAAATTAGGTCTTCTACATGTCGGCTTCAAGAACACATAACATATAATGAAACATGCATACATAGTCGGCTCAATCCAAACTCCAATGCATATGCGGACCAAAAATAATTGTCCACATACTTCCTAGATGTCAGATAAACATCCTTGATCACAAAAAAATTCACCAAAATTACTTCATTAATTTTGCACAATGATCAACTATACAAGTCGACCATATTATAGTATCTAACCCAGAAACTTGTACACCGGATCTTCTAACTCACACAACAATCATCACTGAAGGCTAAGATTCTGGAATAAGGTACTCTAGATATCTAACTATCTTCCTCTAGCTCCATAACAAAAAATATTCAATCAAAATGAAATGCTAACCAAAATACTACATTCTTCCAGATGCACTGATCTAACTCACCAGACTTAACCAAATATTCACTAACTTCTAGTATAGAAAAATCATGAACTGAGGATAGGATCTCTAACTAGAATTGCTATCAATAACAACATCAAATGACCTATACAATTTCTCTTTCCAACAACACATCAACATTCCAAACATATCTTTAAATCCACAGATAAAGATATTACAATGTGGAGCAATGTATATCAAAATACTGAATATTGTCACCATTGAACAACTAAAAAAATAACCACAACATAGATACCCATAACTTAATCAAATCTTCATGCAAACCTCTGAAAATTAAACTAAATCAACTACAGACATCCCTCTAAAAACCCTTTAATCTGCAAACTCTGATCTTCAACATACTAAACAAACTCACTCACTGAACTTCAATGCACCGTTGTCTCAAACAAATAAATATGTTGACATTAATGATAACACATCTCTTGAATATCTCTTAAGCACATAGTTGCAGCATTCTCCCAACAATATCCCCCTTTGGCATTGATGGAAACATATGATCTAAAAAATAATCAATGACAAAGAAAAAGAAAAAGAAAATCTCTTCTCATGACTCTCTCTCCCAAATCTCTTCACAATTTTTCACATCTCTCTCTCCCCTTTTGACATCAATAGAAAAGGCACATATTTGCAATAAAATCACAAGGCTAACTCACAAAACTAACTACTCCCCTTGAGTAGCAACCACCGACCATCAATTTGGATTACAAGATATGACTGTGAAATGAACCAAATTGATGCATACCAAATGCATCTTAGTTCTGATTAGGAGGGGCAATCACCCCTAACTTTCCTCTGAGATACTCAAAATTATCCTTAGGCAAAGGCTTCGTGAAATTTTTTCCAATATGTTCCTTAGTAGACACATACTCCAATCTAACTTCCTTTTTCATTTACCTTCTCTCTGAAAAAGTGAAACTTGACTGATATATGCTTAGTCTTTGAATGTAACACCGGATTCTTAGAAATATTAATTGCACTTGAATTTTCATAGTAGATAGCAATAATCTCATCATACTCAACTCTAATATCTTTCAACATTTTCTTCATCCATATCGCCTGAGTACAATTGTTAACACTAGCAATATATTATGCCTTTGTAGTAGATAGAGAAATAGAGTTTTGTTTTTTGCTCAACCAAGAAACCAATCTTTTCCCCAAGAAAAATGTACCACCACTAGTACTTTTCCTATCATTCACATCTCCTACCCAATCAACATCAGTAAAATCATCTTTAGGATATCACAGACCAAAATCAATTGTTCCTTTCAAATATCTAAAAATTCTTTTAACAGCTACAACATGAGATACTTTAAGATCAGCTTGAAATCTAGAAACAAGACAAACAACATTCATGATATCAGGTCTAGTCTGAGTCAAATAGAGAAATCCACCAATCATAGATCTACATCTAGTCTAATTTTCTTTAGGAGAATCATCATATTTAGTCAATTTACATCTGGACACCGTAGGAGTACCAACCGGTTTTGTATCTTCTGAAACAAACTTCTTCAATAACTATTTTACATACTTGGACTGAAATACAAAAATACCTTTATCTAATTGAGTAATTTGCAATCCCAAAAAGAATTTCATTTCTCCAATCATAGACATTTCAAATTCATTAGCAAACTCTTTGCACAAACTATCATTCCCTCCAAAAATAATATCATCAACAAAAACTTCAACAATCAAAATATTATCATTATCAATCTTAAAGTATAGATTACAATCAGTTGTATCTTTGTTGAATCCTAAGTTTAGCAAATACTTATCCAATCTAGCATACCATGCTCTTGGGGCTTTCTTGAGTCCATATAATGCTTTCTTCAACTAGAAAACCATATCACCTTGATCAATTAATTGAAATCCATTCAGTTTCTCTATGTACACCTCTTCTTCCAATTCACCATTGAGGAATGTTGACTTGACATCCATCTGATAAACTTTGAAATTCTTGTAAGAAACATAAGCAATAAATAGTCTTACAACTTCAATCCTTGCCACAGGAGAAAAAGTCTCTTCAAAATCAATTCCTTCCATTTGTGAATATCCTTTACAAACAAGTCTTTCTTTTATTCTAACAACTTCACCTTTCTCATTCAATTTGTTCTGAAAGACCCATTTGGTTCCAATTACATTTTTTCCTTAGGTCTGGGAACAAGATCCCATGTATTATTCTTTTCAATCTTATTCAATTCTTCTTCCATTGTTTTTACCCAATGTTCATCTTTACATACTTCATTCACATCCTTAGGTTCAATATTTTAAATCAAACAATACTCAACTTGATCTTCAACAACTCTTCTTATTGTTTGAATACCTTTATTTCTATCTCCTATGATCTGATTTTTAGAATGATTCAACCTTACATACCTGGGAGTTTTAGGATTTTATTGAACTTTAGATTCTTGTGTTTTTTCTTCAACAACTACACTTGTTCCTTCTTTCACAATAATTTGCATTTGGTTCTCAGTTTGAACTTGCATCCCTTTATCTGAGTTGTCATTCTGATCATCTGAATCATATCTGGAGAATCTGAATTGTCTTGCATTTCTTTCATCAACCTTGACATTTTCACTCTCAACTCTCTTTCTCAATCTCTTATTATAGCACCAGTAGGCCTTGCTTTTGGTATAATAAACAAGAAATATTCCTTCATCACATCTAGCATCAAACTTCCCTATCTCTTCATCCCTCTTGATATAACATTTACTTACCAAAATTTTGAAATATTTAATAGTAGGAGCATGACCAAACCATAGTTCATAAGGAGTCTTATCAATAACACCTTTGATATGCACTCAGTTAAGAGCGTAACCAATTGTACTCACAACTTCTCTCTAGTAGACATGCATAATATTTCCCTCCAACATCATTGTTCTAGTAGCTTCTTGAATGGTTTTGTTCTTCCTTTCCACAACTCCATTCTATTGGGGAGTTCTAGGAGCAAGCAATTGTCTCTTTACCCCATGCTCTTCACAAAATGCATTAAACACCGAAAGTGGATCACCACCTCAATCAGATCTCAGACACTTTGGCTTCAAACCTATCTCAGTCTGAATAGGATCTTTGAAAATCTTGAACATATCTAGAGATTTAAACCTCTCCCTCAAGAAAGTAACCCACATCATCCTATAATAATCATCAATAAGAAACATGAAATATCTATCTCCCTGCAAGCTTCTAACTCTAGAAGGACCACATAAATCAATATGCACAAGATCCAACAATCCATTTTAAAAATGCTTTTTTAATCTTGAAAGTAACTCTTGTTTGTTTCCCTAACTAACATTCCTTGCACACGGGGTTAGTAGGTTTCGTCAACTTAGGAAGATCTCACTACCTAAGTAGAACTTATCTTGATAGTGTTATCAAAATTCACATGGCACATCCTTCTATGCCACAACCAACTCTCATCAATCTAAGCAATGAAACAGCTTTTACCAGTAGCACTTAAGAGAAAGATATTACCTTTTGTCTTTGTACCTAATGCAATCTCAATTTCGAAGCTACCCAAGATTCTACATTTATCATTCTTGAATTAAAGATCATATTCCTTTCCAGCCATCTATCCAACACTCAAAAGATTATGCTTTAGCCCTTCTACATACAAGACATCATCAATATTGTGCTTACCATCAAGAGAAATGGACCCTCTACCATAGATTATACCAACTTTATCATCACCAAACCTTACAATTCCACCTTCATACTTTTCCAAACTCAAAAACTTGATCTTATCACCTGTCATATGGTGAGAGCATCCAGTGTCAATCACCCATTCATCTTTCTCTTCAGCTTGTGCAGCCAAATCTTTTTCAACATTCATGCAGCTAGCAGAGTCAAGAGGCTTTGGATCATCTTCCTTGATAGAAATAAACGCCCATTTATTATCACTTGAACCTCCTTTATCAGATTCATCATTTTTCACACCTTCATCAGCAACATAATAACATCTATTTTGAAACTTAGGCTTGTAGGGTTTCCTAGGAGCTCTTTCCGAACACCTTGAGGTAAATTGACCTATCTTATTGCAAGAAAAACATTTAAGAGGCAATTTTCCTTCATACTTACCAACTCCTTTGGGTAATCTCTTGGCAATAAGGGCTTCAAGATCCTCAAGCTCTTGCTCTTCTTCTTCAATTTCCTTCATATCCTTCTCATATCTAGATATCCTCTTTGAAGATCTTTCTCCCAGATCATATCTTTGCTTACCCTTTTCAAAAATACTGGCCTTGAATGCAAATTTTGTCTTAGGAAGAGAGTCACTAAACTCACTCAATTCAAAGGCTAAAAGATTACCAATCAACATGTCCCTAGTCACATTATTCAGTGTCTAGATCTCCTCAATAGCAGCAACTTTGTGTTTGTAGGATGTAGGTAAGGATCTAACCACCTTAGCAACAATCTCTAATTCTTCCAACTTTCCACTGGCACATCTAATATTTCACACAAGTTCATTCACTTTCTGCATGAAGGAAGTGATATTCTCATCTTCGCTCACCTTCAACATATCATATTTATCCTTAAGTCTCTGCAACTTGGCAATTTTCACATTACTATCACCTTCATATGAGGTTTCCAACTTCTTCCAAATCTCATGAACAAACTTCAATTCTATAACTTTGTTATCTCAGAATTGGTCAGAGCACTCAACAATGCTTCCTTAGCCCTAATATTATATTCAACTTCCTCTATCTCATCTAAAGTTGAAGGACCATTTGCAGGAATGGTATACTTGTTTTTGGTAATAGTCCAATAAGATTCACCAATTATTCTTAGATGACACTCCATGCGACTCTTCCAAAGAGTGTATTTAGTGCCATCACATCTCAGACTATTCTTCTTGTAGGTTGCGATCTCGGATCACCCCAAGCGGTCAAGCTTCTTTGGAGGAACCTACTCTAATACCAATTGATGAAATAGGGTAGACAACTGAGAGGGGGGGTGAATCAGTTGTCACCAAAAACCTACACAACTTAAACTTAATCTTAGATCTAATAATTAAACATGAAAGCATAAATCAGTAACACATCATAAACATACATAACACCAAGATTTTTGATGTGGAAAACTTGGTCAAGGTAAAAACCATGATGGGGATAAATCCACAAAATAGGTATCATTCTGGCATAGTGCCTAGAGCTGACTACTCAAAATAAGAAGGGATACAAACTAGGGAAGGCTCATTACCTTACAAACAGTCATAGATTACTTCCGGAAATCATGAATTGCAAAATAGAATCCTCAATGCCTGGTTATAGTTCTAGTTAAGCACATAACAACTTTCATTTTCTTCTTCACGCTTACTCTATGCTTCCAAAAGATTAATACATTATTCACTCACATTCATCCACTCTGCATGCCTCACACAAGATTATTACATTTCTTTATACATGACATCAACCTTGGAAAGATCAACAAGGTCGGCTCAACACACATAAAACAATTACAATTATTACAATGATATTGTTGTTGATCAAATAAAAATTATCATATGCAGACCAAAGCAATGTCGGCTAAGAAATTATAGCATGGACCTAAATCAATCATCTTAAACATGCTACACCTCCAAAAAATACACCTTGATCATCCGCAACACACTACAATCATCTAATTGGCCAAGAACATGAAGAACGCCAACATACCAAAGAAAATCATCAATTGCGAGCTCGATGATTAATGTGGACCACCAACATAAAAGGTACGTGATCTAGAAACATTCACAAGAATCATAAATTACCATAGCAACATCTGCATCAACACAAATTACTAGAATCACCAACATCTTCATATCAAACCTGGGGAACACTAACTACAATGACTGTCAACCTTGAAAAATAAATTTTGGACTTCCAAACAACTAACCACTTGAATTGAGGATACACATCAACATCCCAAACATATCTCTAAATCCACAAATCAAGATATTACAATGCGGAGAAATGAAAGTCAAAATACTAAACACTATCACCACTGAACAACTGAAAAATAATCCACAACACAAATACCCATAACTTAATCAAATCTTCATCCGGACCTCTGAAAATTTAATTGAATCAACTACAAACATCCCTCTAAAAACCCTTTAATCTGCAAACTCTAATCTTTAACATACTAAACAAACTCACTCACTAAACTTCACTGCATCACTGTCTTGGATCTCCATAGATAAATATGTTGACATCAATGACAATACATCTCTCAAATATCTCTTAAGCACATAGTTGTACCATTCTCCCAACTCTCTCTCTCTCTCTCTCTCTCTCTCTCTCTCTCTCTCTCTCTCTCTCTCTCTCTCTCTCTCTCTCTCTCTCTCTCTCTCTCACACACACACACACACACACACACACACACACACAATCTCTATCTCTCTTTCTCTCCTCTCTATTTGTCACTGTCTCACACTTGACAATTGCAACCATTCATCTCATTGCAATATCCTATATATATTTTATTCTACACTACATATGAGAGAGAAAGTGAAAGAGAGAGAGGTATAGATCTAGATTTAGAGTTATGGAAAGAGAAGAGAGATAAGGAGACTCATAGATAGTTAGAGAGGAAGAGAAAGAGATATCTAAGTGAGAGATTTATGGGGAGATGGTGGGATAGATGGACATAAAGAGAAAGAAAGGGAGGAAATTTAGAAGAGATGAATCAAGAGGTAAGGAGAATTAGATATAGTTTGGTCTAACCTTGAATAGATTAAGGAAGGGATCTACAAAACTATTTTTCTATTCTAACATGCTAAGCATAAACATGAAAAAGAAAACATTTCAAAAATACAAGGAGAAGAGATTTTGATTCATAATAGCCAACCTAATATCATGAAGCTATGATTATTATAGGTAGCTATTCATAGATTATTTTGATAATGACCCACTTCTTTGTATCCTACAATATATGGATGGCCTTCCAATAGAGTTTAATAGAGAAATTTAGTGGTACTAACCCCTTTTTGTTTTCCTTGTTTTCCTTTTGTTTTTCCTTTCTGATTTATATTTTGTCTTGTAATTTGATTTTGTTGTGAGTTAAGATCCTAAGATTGGGGTCTTACTTCCCTTAAATTAGTGAAATATTATCTCTTGTAAGTCATGATCTCTCTACTTTGTCATGATTGTTAGCATAGGTTTATGCTCTCACTAAAGTAGGGGCTAAATGTAGTGTTGTAAATTGTATACCATTATGATTTCACAATTTATTTTGAGCCCTTTCTTTAATGTTCTCTCTCCTAGCTTATTTTAATCCTATTTTGGACTTATATAGCCCAAACTGTTGTCATATCCTAATGTTG
This sequence comes from Cryptomeria japonica, assembly GCF_030272615.1. Classification (NCBI taxonomy): domain Eukaryota; kingdom Viridiplantae; phylum Streptophyta; class Pinopsida; order Cupressales; family Cupressaceae; genus Cryptomeria; species Cryptomeria japonica. The sequence goes on from NC_081407.1 coordinate 584,794,275, forward strand.
TGACTAGATCGTGTGTCTTGGAACTTGTTACTCTGCAACCACCTTTTTGTACTCTCTTTTTTAGTGAACTAGTGTTCCTAACACCCTAGTTCCTCCAAAAGGGGCTCAAATTCAAACATTTGCAAGTGTCAGCCACTTCCATTTGTGATCTAAACCCAATATTTTCATTTGACCATTGAAAGAGCCTAAATTAGGAAATACCTTGTGAACCCTATATAAGAAATAATTTATCATTCATAAGGGACCTAAGATTTTTATAGTTTCCTAATCCATGAGCAAGCAAGGACTTGTGGGTCTAATTATTCAACATTATGGAGAAACAAGGTATAGTGAAACCTACATTAAAGTGTAATTTTATGATTGAATTTGTAATGTCTTTTAGAGCATCAACACTTGAAGGAGATCTCTAAAGAGCATTATATCATCACCATTATCAATTCTAAAATAATATCATTTCATTTTAGCATTTCAATTATGATTTGGCATTTTCCCTACCAACAATAAACTCTCTTTTACATCATCATTATTATTGCAAATGTGGAAACACCAACATGGGGTTTGACTTAGGAAATCCCCTATATAGCACAAAAATTTCACTCTTCTTATATGTGCAAGTACAAATCTGATAGCTAAAAGTTATAGAATTCCATAAAGAATACAAAGATGGATAATCCCATACTTCAAATAAGTGAAAACCCCTAGACTATGTTCATAATCACACTTGCCAAACAATTTTAGGCTTTTTGGAGGGAAAGATATATAGTCTTTCAATTTAGAATTTGAAGCTTTTTGTTGATGAAGACACCTTCATACTAGGGTGTCTAGCACACTAGTCTATCACTTTCAACTCCAAATTGTTCTTGTGGGTTCTTCTCTATCTCTTTATTCTAGATCTATATGTTGGCTTGATGATGATTATTTTGTTGTAATAGGTTAATTGATGACTTGTATTGTGTTGGCATTGATGGAAACCATATTTTGTCAGTCATTTAGTCCAACCGGTAAAGCCTAACCAGTAGAGGAAGCAGTTAAATAGTGAACTGGTAAACAATGACAGAGCTATGTTCAAGTGACCAGTACAGAAGATCGGTGATGAGTTAAGTGTTACGGTTTGAAACACATGTTCATGACATTGGCAGGAGTCTATGATCAGAACCGCATTGATAGATTCAATTGAATGACAAATTTATAATGTTCTAAGACCTTAACCGGTCAGATCCCTATTCTAAAGATAGTTGATCTTGTGGATACTAATTCTCACCATGGTTTTTCCCATTTGGGTTTCCACGTGAAAAACATTGTGTTATGAGTTGCATGCTTTATTGGGTGTTAGCTTATGTGGTTACTTTCCTTGCATGCTTGTTAAGTTTCAAATTAATAAAAGTGGTGATCAGATTTGTGTTGTTGTTTTTGCTTGCACTGATTCACCCCCCCCCTCTCGATGCCTTATAAGTTTATCACTATAATTCTATTTTGGCTTCTAATTTTGTATGTTTCTATTTATGCTAAATGTTGTCAATTTCCTATCATTTTACCTATACCTGACATACTCAAATCACATCACATCAAACACATCCTTCAAAAAGGGAACAATTAATCTAAGTTTTTAACTCTTGTTGGTAGGTAACACGAATCCCCATCTTTCAAACAAGTATCTTAGTGATTGAAGTAGTGTGTGTTGTATCACCAAAAACAATTGTTTCTTTTCTCATCAAATTCTGACAATCAATAGATCTGGGCTAATCCACAAGTGGTGATTAGGTGCAATAAAAAGTACCTCTAGAATGGTAGGGGCTTAATTAATTAGCTTGCTAGCCTTATAAAAATATATAAAGGGGGGGTTGGGTTGGGAATCTTAGTTCTGGGGGGAAAAGTCACCCAAGGGGGGGGGAACTCTAGTTGGTGGGATGAGTGGTTGGGATGAGTTAATAGTTAAAGTTGAACCTTGTTGTTTGTTCCTTAATTAAGAATCAATGAAGATTGAAATAGTGAATGAATAAGTTCTTAGTGTGTATCCCTAAGTTGAGGCTCCTATTTCCATCCATTTCAAGTTGGTTCCATTTTCTTATCCTTGCTTGCACCTATCCATATAATTATCTCTTATCTATATTCTTATATGCACACTATCACAATGTAATTGGCTTATTTATTTGATTTTGATCATTAATCCAAACATAATGCATCTAATTTTATTAGATGTGGATCCAAATTATCTATTTGACTTGGGTCGTGTCCATAGGTATGAGGTCACCTAACAAATATGATCTTGATATATAATTAAATTAAAAGTTTAAACCAAATATTTAGTTGACTCACCTCATCTTACACTTTGGTCCTAGGAAAACATTGCAAAAAACTTTATACTTTGGTGTTCTCTTTATATTTTAAAATACATTTATTTCAGATTATATATCATAAAGGATCACTCTAATCATAAATTAAATCATAGATTATCACAAGAAAAATCATTTGTATCTTCACTAAAACTAAGAAATCTAGCATATCTAATCACACTCATCTTCATGCATGCTTGTTTGAAGCATGCTTCCTATCAATATATCTTATAATTACAAAATAACTTATAATTATATAAGAAGATATTCTGATGTAGTGGTTTTTTTTATCTAAGAGTTAGCATAACCTAGAGAACACTAAAGATCAACTTCATAACTAAAGAGTAAATTTGTGGCTACAAACTTGATCTATAATAATGAATTATACTTTGCACAAAGATGAGAATAATATTTTTATTTTGATGTAAGTGAAAATACAATAGTGTGTCCCAAAAATTAACATTATTGGGTCACCAAAATGAACATTTTTAAGTTGTGTTAATTATATAAAATAAGTTGATAAGAATTTAAAGATGATGTAAACTTATGACTTGTGACAATTTCCATGAAGATTAAGTTTCTAATTTTTTAATTTTTTTAAAGATTAGTTAATCTTTTTTTCAATCCAATTTTTATTATTTTTTATCGATTAAAATTTTATCATAATGGTAACTTTCACTAAAAATCAAACTTTTGCATGATTTAATGGAATGAGTTCATTAAATCCAATGTCTAGTGCACAATTTTAATTTTTAATTTTATTTACTATTTTTGTTATCCTCAATTTTAGCATGGCCGAAATCGAGAGGCAGCCCTATGAAACTAGTCTGTTTCATACCTCACGGGCTTTGGGAAAGGCTAATTGACCTTGTCGATAGTTGCTTTTTGTTTTGCGTCTTTATGTTTAGTCATTTAGAAGTTAGAATTTTTTTATGTTTTGACTGATAGGTCGGACTTTAAAGTCCAACCTTCAGTGAGTCATGTCAACATATCAGACTTTAAATTATGATGTGTCAATTTTCCTTGTGTTAAGTGACTAACAAGTCGGACTTTAAACTTCAACCTGCAGTCGGGTTGCTTTGGTAACTTACAGGTTGGAATTTAAAGTCCGACCTACAAGAAGGAGTTAGTTTGTGTTTTTGCACATCGAACTTTAAAGTCCGATGTACATAGTCTTGCAGTTTTTGTTTGATGCAAGTCGGACTTTAAAGTCCGATGTGCATTTTGTTTGATGCAGTAGTTGTAGTCAAGTGGAACTGTGCAGTTGAATTAGTCAACTATGCCCACATTTTTCTCCAATCTTTTTTTATATAAAGAGAACCCTCATTTGTACATCTTTATCTTTTTTATGCTTAGAAAAACTCTACCAAATTTTTATCTCAATTAAGACTTTGTGCTTTTGATGTAAAAAAATCATTCAAGGAAATAAAGATAGCGATCCACTAGTTTCCAAACTTTGTGTTGGGCTAAATATTGTGATTGTGATTGGAATCATTCTTATGTTTAGTTCTCATAATCGTTCCTTATGATCTTGAATCTTTTGGTGAAATTGTGAAAGTTTATTAAAGATCTTTCTAATTGTGGAAATAGACTTTGTGCTATCTACATATTTGGGAAATCTTCTGATAATTAAGTAATTGCGTAGGAAGCTTTGTATTGCTACAAATTACTTGTAGTTTTAGGAATCTTTGATCACATCTTGGAGACTTTGAGCTACAAGTTGAGATTTAAGTTGAAATAGTGGTGATTTAAGTAGTTGTACTTACGTAAGACTTTGGACTTACAAGGTTGTCTAAATATTGAGTATCTTTCTATCTTTGTTAAGAAGTTTAATTTAGTGGTTAAGTTTACTTAGTTGTAAGAAATATCACCAAGTTAAGGGAGAATACATTAATTTTGAAAAAATAGAATTGCATGCCCTAAGCTTACACTCGAATTTTTGTTTTGCATAAGTTGTTGTAATACCCAAAATTCCAATAGGGAACCTCCCCTTGATGAGAGGAAAGACTTTGTCTTATCATAGATGTGTGTGAAATATATATTTTGTCATTGGTACGCTAGTGAAAAAATATTCACCCAACAATTTTTTGGTGACTCTATTAGGGATTCGACGTGCAACCAGTATTTTCTCTTTTGGGTTGCAGTGTGTTTTTCCATTGTAATATCTTTATTTCTGATTTTCTCAAAGTATTAACCTAGCTGATCCAAGTTATACTCATGGTCGAAAAGCACAAGGAATGTTTGATCCTACGTTTGATTTTTTGCAGCAACATAATTTCCCATTTGTGACTCCTCCACAGATGTGATATCCTTTGTAGCGGACATGAAGTTTTCCTCCTACTGCACAACGATCTCCTATACCAAGTGAGGCATCAAGTTTGTAAGTTGCAGTTGTTCCACTTATAAATTATTTTGTAAGACCACCATATAATCCATTAAGGATGGCTACTCTAGGTCCTTGGGGTACCACTTTTGGTCCTTTGAGCCTAATAGCACCTTTACATGAACTTCCAAAAGGCACAAGAAAGAATTTTCCTAAGTTTTTGGGAGATGGTGCTCAACATCCTAATGAGCACATTGTTGCTTTTTATATTGCATGTTGTATTCTCGGTATTGAACATGAAGATGTTTTTGTGAGATTATTCATTGAAAACTTGCAAGGTGCAATTGTTGATTGGTTCTATCATCTTCCAAATAATTGTATCATAGATTGGCAAAGTCTCATAATAAGGTTTGAGGCAAGGTTCAAGCCTGCTGAAGATGATCATGCATTATTAGCACAGTTGACTCATATGAAGAAAGAACCACGAGAGCCTATGTGAGAATTTGTGGCTAAGTTTAATAAGTTTTCCAATCATATTCCAGTCGTATCTCAACCTACTCCTCAAAATTTGAAATTTTTCTCTATTAATGCTCAGTTGCCAGAATTAAGTTTTATTTTACGTAGGGATAATCCTACAGTTTTAGTTGTTATACAATGGATGGCCATATCAGTTGAAGATGATCTTATCCTTGCTGGTAAGATAAGAAAAGATCCTAACAAGGTTAGGAATAATCAAATTATTGATTCATCACCTTCCTCAACAAATTATGTTGATCCTATGATTCAAAAGTTAGCAAATGAGTTATTAGCACTTAAGAAGCAAATTTCCTCCCAAGGAAATAATTCTCACCATGATGTTCCAAGAAGAACTTATCTAAACAATGCTTTCAATTATGTTGTGTGCAATCAAAACAAGTTACCTCCTGCTCGAGAGAGACTTGCATTGGAAGCACCACCTCAGAATTCAGCTACCGGTTATTATGAAGCTGAACAAAATTATCTTCCTCTGTTTGGTGATGAAGATGCCAATTTTCTTCAAAGAGATGATGCAGAATTGGCTGGCGAATCTAACATCGAATATATGCAGTATGAAGAAGATGATGTGTCAGATGCACATGATGGAAATGTCTTTGCAATTTTCACTCGTTCATAAGCACAAGTAGCACAGCCTCTAGCCAATGCGAAGAGTGATGATTTTACAGAAGTCACGGATTATCAATGCTTGCTAGTTACTATTTTTAAGTGTGGAACTCCTTTAACAAATCCTCCAAAGGACAACTCCATTCCAAAAGACAATGCAAATGATAAAAATCTAAGTGATCCTTCGACTGCTGTAAATTTTTCAACACCTATTAATTCTTTTGCACCTGCATCAAAGACCAATGCACCGAATGTTTCAAGTTTTCAAAATGAGAACCTTAACAAATCTTTGATGAAGTTTTTTCAGTCATTTGATATTATAGATTATTCTAGGAAAACTAAAGTACAAATGTCTGAGGTAAAATATATAAGATCTAATCCAGATCAATTTGATCATTTGGTCAAATTTGTTAAAGAAAAAGATACTTCCCCAACTAATCCTCCCAAATCCAACACATCTCAAAATAACTTAGTTAGTTCTCCTTCTCCTATAGGAAAGATAGAACCCTTTTATATCTCCTTGTTGATAAATGGTCATAAGTTAAGTAATTGTGTAATTGATTCTGGAGCATCTGACAATGTTATGCCAGTGAAAGTTGTCAACGCTCTTGGTTTGACCTTGACCAAGACGTTTGGTAGATTCTTTTCCCTTAGATAATAAGAAAGTCCCACTAATAGGTCAAATTAAGGATGCACAATTTGCTTTTGTCGCATTTCTAGACAACAAGATCAAAATGACAGTATTGGTAGCAGATGTGTCAGCTTCCTATGGCATACTATTGGGAAGGAATTTTTGTAGAGATGTTGGAGGATAATTAAACATGGATATGACTGAAGCACGTATTCCTTTCAAGGGAGAGATCAAAAATTTGTATCCAAAAAAGGAATCAAAATATACCATTGTGAAATCTGATGATCAATAGGCTCAGATTCTTTTTGAGTCATCAGGTATGGGCAATTATTTCTTATATGTGGATGATGAGTTTGAAGTTGTTCTTAAAATTGATGATGTCATTTCACTTGATGAAAGTTCTAGTGATTGTGAAAGTATTGTTGTTGAATCTGTGGGATCCTCAACTCCACAAGAGCAACCTCTCAATTTTGAAACTGTTAGTGTTGGTGGTCCAAATGATGTTTGGACATTAGAATTTGATGGTAGTTATTCTTCCATGAGATCAAGAGCCAGTATTGTTTTGGTGTCTCCTGATGGTAATATATTCCCATTCTCTTTCAAGTTACAATTTAACAATACTAATAATACTACTGAGTATGAGTCTCTTCTTTTGGGAATGAAGGTTGCTCAAAAGAAAGGAATTAAGAATTTGCATGCTCGGGAAGATGTTGAATTGATTGTTTGTCAAGTCAGAAATATCTATCAGACAAGAAGCGATAAGCTAAGGCATTATCGTAATCTTGTGTGGGATTCAATTGAGACATTTTATGCTTTTGATCTATCTGTTGTTTCCCATGAATTCAATGATAGAGTGAATTATTTAGTAGTATCTACAACCTTGTTGGTTCCACAAAAGGATTTTTTAGGACCTATATATATTATTGAAATAATTTGTTGACCAAGTGTTCTTGATAATTTTGATAATTGGCAAGTGTTCAATGATGATCATCATGTGGTTAATTTCTTGCAAACTGCTGATAATTTTGACGATTTGTATTTTGATGGTAGTCAATATCCTTCAAAAGATGTCATTGAAAGTGTTGATGCAGAAACTGGTGAAAAGTTGCTACAACTAAAAGGTAAAAAGATTCCTAAGGGTCTTCTTTCTCTTGAAAAATTATTTGACAAGCATGATCGCTATGTCAAAAAGCAATAGAAATTAGCTACTAGTACAATGGAGTATGAGCAAGTGAATATTGGAATGGGTGAAAATCCTAAGATGATCAACATTGGAAAATGTTGTTAACATAAAGAAAGGAGGAAATTTGTCGCATTATTGCAGTAATATATTGATGTTTTCACCTACTCTTATGATGACTTGAAGTCTTTTCATCCTGAAGAACTTCATCATGACATTCCATTGAAGTCGGGTTTTGCTCCTTTCCATCAAAAGCAAAGGCAGTACAATCCTAAAATTTCTGACACCATTTTTGCTGAAATCAAGAAAATGCTAAAGGTGAGGATAATTTTTCCTATTCATCACTTTACATGGATAGCTAATATTTTCTTGTGTGCAAGAAAAATAGTGAGATCTGGATGTGTTTATTTCCAAAATTTGAATCAAGCATCTTTGAAAGATAATTACCCATTTCCTATCATGGATCCTGGCTTGCAAGTTCTCACTGGATCTGAGATGATGTCCATGTTGGATGGATTTTTGGGTTATAATCAAGTGGACGTTCTTGAGCAGGATCAACACAAGACTATGTTTACCACACCTTGGGGTACTTTTGCAAACCGCAGGATGACTTTTGGGTTGATAAATATAGGAGCAACTTTCCAATGTGCAATGGACTTGGCTTTCTAAAATTTTCTTGGTAAGCTCATTGTAGTCTATTTGGATGATCTGACAGTTTGTTTTAACAAGTGTCAAGATCATTTCTACCATTTGCAGTGAGTGTTGGAGAAATGTCGCCAACATGGAATTTCCCTTAATCCCAAGAAAACTATTTTTGAGGTTACTGAAGGTAAGTTGCTTGGGCATATTGTCTCAAGAGAAGGTATCAAGATTGATGTTGAAAGGGTAAAGGCCATTCGTAATCTTTCCTTGCCAGCAAGTAAGACTATTGTGCATTGCTTCTTCAGTAAAGTAAACTTCTTGTGAAGGTTTATTCCAGACTTTGCCAAATAGACTCATCATTTAGTTGACATGATGAAAGGAAAATATCTTTTCAAGTGGACTCATGAAGGAAAGAAATATTTTCATGAAAATAAGGAAGTTATGGAAAATGCTCCATTTTGGTGTGTCTTGATTACACCAAAGAGTTTATCATGTACAGTTATGCATCTGATCATACTTGTTCGGCTATATTGATGCAGAAGAACAAAGAGGGTGTTGAATCACCTATTGTGTTCATGAGTTACCCATTAAAGGCTCATGAATTGAAATACTCATAAATGGAGAAGCATGCCTTTTTTGTGGTTAAAGTGGTAAAAAAATTTAGATTTTATGTTCTAAATTCACATCTTATTGCACTTGTTCCTGATGTTGTTGTCAAGTCAATTTTAACACAACAGGAATTTGGAACTACAAGGGGCAACTAGGTTGCCAAAATTCAAGAATATGACATGGAAATTAAGCCTAGCAAGTTGGTTCATGGAAAAGGTTTGTGTCAGTTGATCACTGATAATAAATCAAGTGATGAAGTAGTGCTTGAAAATGAAGGCATGAGTGAAGATCTTCCCAAAGTTCTGTTTGTCAGTACTACTGATGAGTGGTATTCTAACTTGGTGTATCTTTTAACATATGGTGAGTGTCCTGCACACCTATCATGCAAGGAAAGGCAGACTTTGAAGCTCAAAGTGGTGAACTTTGTCTTATGGGATAATGGTTTGTATAAGAAGGGTTTGGATGGAAATTGTCTACGTTGTGTTGATGAGCAACAACAAGTTACTTCAAGCTTTTCATGATCTTGGTTGTGGAGACTTTTCTGCTCCCATCACTGCACACAAAATTTTGCAAGATACTATTGGCCAACATTGTTTAAGGATGCATACAATTGGGTTCACAAATGAGAACAATGTCAACAGTTTGTTGGTAAGCCTAAGCTAGTTGCACTTCCTCTTAAGCCAGTGGTAATTGAAGAGTCATTCTAGCAATGGGGATTAGATTTCGTTGGACCTGTCAATCCAACATCTAGTGCAGCTCACATGTATATTCTCAATGTGATAGATTACTTCACCAAGTAGGTGGAGGAAATTCCAACAAAGCAAGCTACTTCAGAAGTGGTTTGTCAATTTTTGAAAAAAAAACATCGTTTCAAGGTTGGGTGTTCCTCATAAGATAGTAATTGATAATGCTCCTTGTTTTTAATATTATGAGATCATTGAATTCTATTTCGATTATGGTATTACCCTCTCGCACTCATTTGACTATTATCTACAAGGAAATGGCCAGGCTGAGTCAAGCAACAAGAATCTAGTTACAATTATCAGGTAGCTTGTTGATGAGACACAACGGACTTGGCATAAGGCTATCTATGATGCGTTATGGGTGGATCATATAACTCCTAAGAGAGAAATTGGCGTGTCACTTTTCCAATTTCTATATGGATTAAATGTCAAGATTCCTATCACTTTGGAACTTCCAACATTGAAACTTGCCAAGGCCGTTGAAGATGAAACTTACCAAAGTTCGCTTGATAAGTCGATTATGTTTCTTTCTCAGTTGGAGGAAACAAGAGAAGAGGTGGTGGATAGAATTGTTGCACACCAAAGCCAAGTAAAGGTGTTATTTGACAAGAAGGTGACTTCTTGTGAGTTCACAGTTGGTGGTCAAGTCTTGTTATGGGACAAGAGGAGGGAACCAAAGGGTATGCATAGGAAATTTGATTCCTTATGGAGAGGCCCCTTCACTATTCATGAACTATGTAGCAAGCATAGTTACTTGCTTGAGTATGCTAATGGTACCCCATTATGATGGTACCCCATTCTTATTGCCTCATAGTGGATAACATTTGAAGTTGTTTACTCAATAAAGAGCAAGGTAGAAATAAGGTTGTACATATTGTAAAATGTTTATATAGTTTTTCTTTTATGTCTTTTTGTCGCCTGACTCTATGCCCCAATGGATACAGGCACTCGGAGTTCTAGATTCTACAATTTTCAAGTGGTGAAGCTTGTTCCCCAGTCAAAGCCAGTTGTTGTCCTTGATTTCAGCATGGCCAAAATCAAGAGGTAGCCCTACAAAACTAGTCTGTTTCGTACCTCACGGGCTTCGGGAAAGGCTAATTGACCTTGTCGATTAGTCACTTTTCATTTTGCATATTTATGTTTAGTCATTTAGAAGTTAGAATTTTTAATGTTTTAGCTGACAAGTTGGGTATTAAAACTTGACATGTTAGTTAGTTATGTCAGCACATCGGACTTTAAAGTCCGATGTGCCAATTTGCAAGTTTTTGAGTGACTAATAGGTTGGACTTTAAAGTCCGACCTACAGTCTTGTTGACCATTTCTTTTGACAAGTCAGACCTGCCAACACAAGTTGTAGTTAATGCAACTCATGTTTATATTAATGCAACTTGTGTTTATGTTTTTCCATGTTTTAAAATAGGTTATTTATTGGTTTTTTGGGCATTTTAGGTCATTTTGCTTTCATTCAAGGTGTTCTAGAGCTATTTTCACCCTCATCCTTGTGCATTTTGTGATTCATCTCTAGATTTTACTACTCCACCAGCTTATTTGCCATGAGCTAAGGTAGGTATTTGTTATTTCTTTTATTTTTTGTGCATATGCTAGGGTTTTTGTGTCGTTTTAGTTTGTTTTTGTGGTTTTTCCAATCTACTCCTTCACGTTTGTAGGTATGTTGGATTGAAAACCTCAATATACCTCTACCCTTTCATTTCCTTCCTTCCTCGCACTTTGAGTTTTAAACCACAACATGCAAGAGATGTTTGTCATTTTTTCCTTCCTTCCTCGCACATCGGGTTTTAAACCCCGACATACAAGGGGTTTTTCTTTACTCTTCCTCAACTGACATGTCAGGTTTTAAAGCCCGACATGTCAGTCCTTTGTCACTTCCTTGACTAACAGATCAGGTTTTAAAACCCAACATGTCAGTCAACTGACTTTTAGTCGACACATCGGACTTTAAAGTCCGATGTGCCAATAGAACTTCCCAGACCTTTAGAGGGAAGGTCAAACTTTTTTCTCCGACCTGCCAAACTGAGTTTTTCCCCTAACTAACATGTTGGACATTAAAGTCCGACATGCAGTGAGCCTTATTCCTCTAATTGACATGTCGGACTTTTTTCTCCAACATGCCAGTTTTTTATAATCTTTTTTATAAGTCCAGTTTAGCTCCGGCTTCTTGTTCCAATTGATAAAATTTTCTCTTCTAAAGATGATAATTTTAAAAATGTTAACCCTTGGTGATGAATGCAGTACTTTGTAAATGTCAAAGCCTGCTCAAGGCAAATCAAAGCCTTCCTTAATTCAGATAGAACCCTCACCAAGAAAGCCATCTATAAAAAAGATGAAGTATAAGTATGATAAATACTTGAACATGTTCCCAGAAAGATTATTTGACTCTAATGTTAAGGAGATAAGGGATACATAAATCAGTCATGTGGACATGCAGGAGTTCATTGATCGAGTTGAGAAAGCTTCTTCACATATGTAAAACCTAATCAGATCAGAGTTGCACAAGTATGCTTCTTTCCTAGTAGTAGCTCATGATCTTGATTTTGTACTTGCAGTGGTAGATAATTTTGATCCGCATACAAGGTGGGTGAAGGATGATAATCAAAATTTCGTCATGACATTGGATAGTTTTTTCTTCAACAATGTATTCAAGGGCTCTCCAGTTGAAGAAGTAGCTGACATTACTTAGGAAAGTGCTCAAGAATTTCACAAGAAAAATGAAACAAAGTGTAATAAAATGATCAATATAGTTTCCTATCTTCAACAAGAGGTTCCATTACTACAAGATGACCAAAATACTTTCATAGAAGTGATTTCAATGAAGAGTACAATTATATGGTTAGTATGCTAGCACGAGTGAAAGGTCTGAAGGATTCTCATTACTTTTAGAATTGGATGTGATATTACATGAGCATAATCAGGAAAGGGAATACCAAGATAGATTGGGGTGAGAAGATTAGTGATGCACTTTTTGCTCAATTGAAAGAGGTCAAAACAACGATGAAGTTCTATATGACCTCATACCTTGTGTATGCAACTGCCTCTATGAGGCAATATCCAGGTTTGTCTACAAAAGGCGATAGGAGGTTAGTTCCTGTTTGGAACTATTATGATCAGCTCACAATCAAGAATCATGGAAGTCATTTCAGAAGGGTTGATGGTGCCTTCTTTGTTGTATGGAAATGTATGTTTGATAGGGACTTACAGAAGAAGAGGCTTTTAGAAGAAGCATAAAATAGGGTTTCTCATTTTGGTTGTGTCTTTCTCAAATTTCCTACATTCACCTACATCCACATAGGATGTTTCACAAGTGAACCTTTCATTTTTCCAAGATATTCATCTGATAAGATTGTACTTATGGAGTTATGTCGGCAATTGATCCATGTGCATGAAAAGAAGTCGCAGGCTCATAAGACTGGCTTAAAATTTCTAAAAGCTATTAGTCAATATTCAGTAATGACCAACCCAAAAGCCATAAATATGGAAGAAGAAATGCAATGGAACACCATGAGGAGGTTCTAGGCTTGTAACAATATTGATTTTTGTGGAATGAAGAACAAAATTAAGAGGATATATACTCATGTATATTGGCTTGAAGATGTTTGGGCAGATTGTGAAAATGATGAAGATATGAGGAGAATCGATTTTAGTCGTCTCACCTTGGAACAAATTGAAAATCTTGATTTGGCTAAAATCCTGATGACAATGGAGGATACTGATGATATAGTGGATCCAATCTATTTTGAAAGGAAAATTGTTTATTCTCCATTATCATTCATCCAATGGTCAAAAAAGGAAAGTAAGTCCATTACTCAAAGAATTGCCCCTATTTTGGCCAATACTAATGCATGGTTATTGAAGAAGAAGATCAGAATGAAGCAACTTCCTGCCAGTTCTGGGGATGATGATAACAGTGATGGTCCAGTTGGTAAAATAGCTAAATTGAGGACCAAAAGAAAAGAAGATGTGCAAGCACCTCCATCAATCCCTTTGACACAATCCAAGGGAAAAGGACCTAAAATCAAATTCACTATCAAAGGGTCGAAGAAAGGTGAATCTTCCTTAGCTGTACAAGTGACACAAACAGAGGAGCCTGAGAAGCAAGCTATTGAAGAGGCTAAGAAAGAAAAAGAATAAGAAGAAGGAGAAATTCCTCATGAAGAGGAAATGCAAGTTGAAAAAAAATATCATCAAGGTGAGAGTGATACCCCCAACACTTCATAGCTATCAACTCCTACATAGGTTATTATTCATTTTGTTGAATCTGATTCAGATCAAGAAGAAGAGGAACATAATAATTAAGGGTTGAATATAGAACTACCACAATGGGAGGGTGATCAACAATATATTACATTGTCCAATCTCTCTAGTTTTGATGATGTTCCCGCATCCATTATTGAGTCTTCAATTTTGGATTTTACTGAATCTATGGAGCAAGAATTTTTAGAGCAATAGATGGTGGCCTTACCTTCAATAACAATCATGGTTGAAGCTCCACCTAGTGTGAGTACCATTTTTGCCACTAGTGCACCATCTACAGTTCCATCCACAGTGGTTTCCAAGGAGGAATCAACAATGGCTACTACTTATCCATCAACAAACACATCATTGGTTACCACAACCTTGATACCAACAATTCCATCTACAAACACTGCAACTTCAAGTCAGAATGTTCCTCAGATACTGGTTGATATTCAGAAGGAGGCCATAACTCCATCCACTAACACATAATTACCACCATGGATGGATATAGTAGCACCTAAAAGGAAGAAACAGGTGATTTCACTAGATGAATTTGATTTTGAATAATTAGCTCCTCCCAAATCCAAAGGCGCTAAAAAGCCAAAGACTGTTTCTCGGGTGTTGGTGGATCCTTCTACCAAAAGGAAATATGTTGAGGTTATGGTGCCATCTTCAAACAAGAATAAAGACAATATTCAACCTGGAGATTATACTATACAGACTGTATAACTTGGAGTGGAGACACATGAGAGTGTCAAGTTGAACTCTCAAATTGCTTTCAATTCTCTTATGTGAAGGTTTGATCAAGAAAGAGATGAAGAGAATGAATTAAAGTAGAAATGTGAGCAGTTGACCAGTGTGCTTCTCAAGGTCACACAATATTCTCAAGAAGTCGATCCAATTGATACTGAGGCTCTCAAGAAAGTGGAACAGGTGGTCGTCAAGGGCCGAGTAGTGAATGAATGGATTGCTCATTTGAAATCAAAAGGTTCTCATGTTTTGGATTCAACAATTAAGTTGTTAACTGACTTTGAAGTTGTTCAAAGTCAAATGCAAGGTGTCAAAACTTCCTTATCTCAAGAGATATAAGATATTGAAAAGAGCATAACTCTTTGGGGTAAAATGGAGGATTTCAGAATTGATGTCCTTTTGGAGAATAATGTAATTCCAACAAGAGAGAAATACATCTAGATTGTGTCATTGTTGTCTCATAAGAAAGAAACAATAAGGTCAATGATTATGGAGCTAGATCAGGAGAAGAAGGAAGGTGATGATGAGATCAATCTTATTTCAGCAAGGATAGCTGAAATTCCTTGTTATTTGTATGATGATAATCAAAATCTTGTGACCAGTGATGCCATCATACAAGAATTTATTTCCCTAATAGATCACTATACAAAACAAGATTTCACATTGAATGCATTTGATAAGTTGCTAGAAATACAAGTCAGTTTTGAAGTTCTTGCATCAATGTTGAAAGATGGAAGGAAGAAATACATGAAAGTTGAAGATGCAATTTCTCGTGTTCGCGCCATCATCAATTCTACCACAATGTCGAACAAAGCCAAGATGCAAGTTTTTTTGGTCAAGTTCGAAGAATTCCAAAAATCCAATCAGGAGGAGAAAGGTGAATAAAGTGTCCCCCTTTGACACTTTCTTTTCATGTAGTTGCATTCTTAGTCACTACAAATTTTCTTGCAATTGCATTTTTATTTGATGCAGTAGTTGTAGTCAAGTGGGACTGTACAGTTGAATTAGTCAACCGTGCCCACATTTTTCTCCATCTTTTTCTATATAAAGAGGACCCTCATTTGTACATATTTATCTTTTTTATGCTTAGTAAAACTCTGCCAAATTTTTATCTCAATTAAGACTTTGTGCTTTTGATGTAAAAGTTGATTCAACGAAATAAAGATAGAAATCTGCTAGTTTCCAAAATTTGTGTTGGATTGAAGATTGTGATTGGAATCATTCTTATGTTTAGTTCTCATAAATATCATTCCTTATGATCTTGAATATTTTGGTGAAATTGTGAAAGTTTATGAAAGAGATTTCTAATTGTGGAAATAGACTTTGTGCTATCTACATATTTGGGAAATCTTCTGATAATTAAGTAATTGTGTAGGAAGCTTTGTATTGCTGCAAATTACTTGTAGTTTAGGAATCTTTGATCACATCTTGGAGACTTTGAGCTACCAGTTGAGATTTAAGTTGAAATAGTGGTGATTTAAGTAGTTGTACTTATGTAAGACTTTGGGCTTACAAGGTTGTCTAAATATTGAGTATCTTTGTATCTTTGTCAAGAAGTTTGATTTAGTGGTTAATTTTATTTAGTTGTAAGAAATATCACCAAGTGAAGGGAGAATACAATAATTCTGATAAAAGAGAATTGCATGCCCTAAGCTTACACCCAATTTTTTGTTTTGCATAAGTTGTTGTAATACTTAAAATTCCAATAGGGAACCTCCCCTTGATGAGAGGAAAGACTTTGTCTTATCATAGCTGTGTGTGAAACATAAATTTTGTCATTGGTATGCTAGTGACAAAATATTCACCCAACAATTTTTTTATTTGGAACTAGCAAAAATTTTAATCATGTTTTACCATAGTATATTTCTTTTTTTTTTCTTTTTTTTTGATAAAAGTGGCAAAGCCTCTAAATATATTATATTAATATATATCTATAAAAACATTCAAAGAGTTCAAAAACTCAATCTTGAAAGAAAAATTAGTAGAGCCAAGTATATGTTGTTCTAAAGTAAAAGAGCAAAAAAGGCCTGTTGGAGCTCAAATCAATGGATTAGAAAAGTTCTAAGGTTATGCCTGATCCTATCTTTGAAATTTCCAACTAATTTGGCCAACTAATAGACTAAACCTTTCAAGGTTTCTAACTCCCTCACTTTAGGCTCTGCAGAACCTAGGTGGGTGTACCTACTCACCAACTGATCTTCTTACTTGGTGTTTTTTATAGCAGATATGTATATTGTACTTTCTACCTCTGTTGTTTATCTAAAATTGGCATATATCTTTGGGATAAATTATCTTACTATTCTGATTAACTCTTGCTTCAATCTGATTATGTTATCTTTACTTCTTACTCATATTCTCTACTTCTGCTTCCTACTAACATAAAAAAAAATACTGAAAATGATTTGATTGATCTTGAATTGAATTTTATATGCAACTAGACCAGTGCCTTATTTATCTTGGGTAATAGAGTCATTCACTTGCAAATCCAATGTATTACTCTAAAAGACAATTTTAATATCCTCCATTGGATGGATCTATCAATTACCTAACCCTCAATGTTACAACTAGATATCTTCAATTACAGTTAGTCTAATTGAATTTAACTCTCACAGAAAAACCAATCAAAATAAAGTGCAAATATCCGCCTTTTGTCTCAGATGCACTCTATATTTTTCTAACTTGCAATTATAACATAAAATATTCACACAAGGATTTAAGATAACAACCACTTGCTTAAAATGGTTATGAAAAAGAACCGATCTGAAGAGAAATTTACTACAACACAATAGAGAAGAAGGAACACTGATTGCATTTTATTTATTCATATCTGATGATATACTACATCCCTTTTTTATATATATTACAATTGATAGTTACTTTTGATTTCTAATATTTTACATATATGTACTACATATTAGGGTTACATCCCTTTACTTTAAGTGGCGTGTCTCTTCATTAAACCAAATGTCTTCAATAGATTAATTTTAATCACCTTAATATTCATGCTTCATAAACACAATCCCCCTGAAATATTTCTTTGTTGTGACCTTCTTGTGTAAATATTTTTTCCCCAAAAGTTAATTCTTCATTGGATAATTACTTTATTTTAATTATTTGCCTTCCTAGAGAAAATACCTTATAATAGTGTACTTTGTAAAATAATCACCTTTATACTTTGCGAAATAATTTTCCTTCTTTCTGCATTCTAGTGAGATGTCCTTAATTGAAAAAGGATATTTGTAACACTTTAATGGTTTAAAAATATTATCTTTCTTGTTTCTGTGAAATGATTTTTATGTGTAATATTTTATTCACCCAAAATGATTCTTTCTTTGGCTACAAAATCTGCACATTTATCTTTGATAAGAGAATTTCCCAATTTCACCTTATTCTTCCTTTGATTTGGCATTCCCTCGTGAAATAATATTCACATTTCAGTCAAAACCTTATTTTTATTTCTTCCACTCACAATATTGTTGCTTTAAAGTGTGGTGGTGGGCCCCAAGCCTTGGTTGCAAAATCTTTTATGCATCCATCATGTGTTCATCAAAATAACATGTACTATCGGAATGGATTCTTAATTCATTCCCGAAAGTGCAAAGTTATGCCGATAAGAATTTCCTATAAAAGAATGTATCTTTAATAAATGCTCCCCTTATGAACAATAGTTCAAGGTAAGAACATTAATGCATCTATATTGGCATTCCTTCATTAAGAAATTTCTTTAGGGTTCCGGCTTGATTGATTTTCTTTGATGAGCATCCACATTTAAATTTTCATTTGTATTAGGTTTTGTACTTGTAAGTTGCATTTTTTAAAAAATGTGATGTCTTCTTTGTGTTAATCCATAGTCACTACATTTCATCATATTAGACTTATTACTTCCTCGTTCAAAACCTACAATATGGTGGTGGGATGCTAGTGAAAGTTGTGAAAATTGTATTTTTATTATTCAAGCGTATTTGCATTTCAGTCTTTTCTTTTGAGGAATTTCAATTTCCAACAAATCTCATATTCATTATAATCCATAAGACTATTCACATTATTCCGCTTTGAAATACTACACAAACTATCCATATGCCACATTTTTGCTTCTGCATTTTACCAGAACATTACCAGAGTATTTTCAACTGAAGTGAGGAGGAAGATTCATGTCCACTAATTACATTATCTGGAAAATTAATAGTTTCTTTTTAGTGATTTTGTTTGCTATTATATATTACATGAGTAACTCCATCTTCAAAATATTTGAATGTCCTCTATGTATTTATATAACTTTCATATGCTTCAATGGTTTCCTATATCCCGATCCAAAGTTGTCATTTTGGCATAGGTGGGAAGATGGTGACAAGTGTTTTTATTTTGCTTTAATATTTTCTAAATATTTTTGTCAAATGTATTTTGTGCACATCTTTTGATTATTTATGCTTGAAAGCTTCCAAATCCTTTTCAACGAGTTTCTATTATGCATATTCTACTATCACCCACTCCATGAAGCTATGGCCTTTTGAGGTAGTTTTGTGAATAGTTTGTGGGCCACATCTATTCTTCCACTCTTGCAAATCCTACCTACCATAGTATTCGTAACCACAATATGGTACAAAATTTAAGTCCTTGATGGATGTTCATACCTCATTCAGTTGCTCTATTATGGTTCTAGTTGGGAAGGCGGATATTAGAAAATATGAAGAACTCAACTTTATAGAGTTTTTCTTTAAAGTTTATAAAGCCTTTTCAAACAAATTTATTGTGTATTTTGCACTCATGGCATTATGTGAGGCCACAAAATAGTCACATGTCATGTGTATGTGTTGAACACAATGTACCACTAAGAGGGGGGGTGAATCAATGGTTCCTAAAATATTTTCTTTTTAAACCAAGCTTGTAGTATCAGTAACAACCTAAACACTAAACAATCAAACCAGTAAGATAAGAGTGGATATCAAAAGAGGCAAACATGCAAATGCATAACCCACAACACCAGACGTAGGAGGAAAACCCAATATGGAAAAAACCACGATGAGAAATTTTGTTGGAGTCTACTGCTCCAATCCAGCCTCATAATGAAACAATAGATTACAATGACTTAGGGAACCAACCCAAGGAGCACCAACCCCTGCACCAAGCACCAACTCAGTGTAATATAATGAAATTAAATTTTAATGCAATGATAGCACCTAGTTTCAAATGAGTTCTGCAACACCTAATTAATGGATGTCTGTCGGTTATCAACTTCCTCTGTTTCACCAGCCCTTTTTGTGTCGGTTATCAGATTGCTCTCTTTGATCTCTTAAAGGTTTCTCTCTTCTTCTCTTCTCCTTCTCATAACCTCACCCTACACAGTATCACACTTGGATGCCTTCCTAACCTTTCAATACCTACCAGTATGTTTGACTGATAAGACTATAACAGTTCACCGATTACTCTATCTCCACCAGTTAGAACCTTTCACCGATTCATCCTTCTAACACACACTCTAACTCTTTGTAAATGAAATCTTAGGGAAATAGTTTCTCTTCATTCTCAGGCTCTCTTCTTCCTCTCAATTTGCATCCAGCATCAATCAATTTCAGTCTCGAGTTGACATATTTATCTATGAGGGTTCCCGCCAAAAGCAACATTCAAATGGTGGCGTGTTAGGTTTTACCTTCACCCACTCAATCCGTATTAGATCTTATCTAATCTACTTTTCTAGAATGGTGATCTATATCACACCAAATAGCACTACCATCTCCTCGCTTTTCAATGTGTGTTTTCTATTTTTGGATGTCTACAACATGCTTTTTTTTGTGTTGCTTTGTCAATCACCATTAATGGCTCAGCTATTTCCTTCAAACAATGAGTAGAAGGACAAAAATCATCCTGCAAGGTTAGTTCAATCACCTTGCCACTCTGCCTTCCTCAAGATGCAACAGCCTGCCATCATCCCACGATTTGTGGGTTCTTCATTAATGACAACCTGCTCGTCAAACTACTACGTCGATGAATACTTCACCGACCTCTACATGCTCACCACCTAGTATCCACATATCATCCTTGTCGACATCCACCTATACTCAGACTACAAAGTTAGTTTGGCATCCTGCACCGACCAAGACTCACTACCTATTCAACACACCTTACCGATATAACCTAACTTCACCGGTGGACCTTCATACCTCCTGACCTCTTCTCTGTCGGTGGATCAACTTGGCCTTCCATCAAATATGTTGGTCCATCCATTGAATCCATTTACCGATTACATCATTCTTTTCTTTTTCTATCGATGATCGCATACCTATGTTCTTCTTTATTTCTTTGCTTTCTTTTCGGTGGTCTTGCTTTACCGATAGATGCTTCACTTCATGTGTTTCGATAACATACCTTTTCTATCTACTTACACGCTTCATCCTTCATACCAGTTTACATTATTACTTACTTCACCCATACCGGTCACCACTACCTACTCATTGGTGACCATTCCATACTGGTTGACATCAATGACAACATAATGCCAACAATTTCCCCCTTTGGCATTGATGTCAACATACTATGTTCCTTCATCTGGCCCATTTGACCATTCTCCCCCTTTGACAACAATGACAATGGGTCGGGGCATCCTTCTATCGAATCAATTCTCCATTGGTTATATAGTGTATTCTCCCCTTTTGGCCACAATCCACTCAACCAACAACATATAAGAATCAAATGTGATTGTACTATGAGTGTTGCTAAGTGGGAAAGTAGATACGTGTAATTATGAAATTCACTTGGTTATTCCTACAACAATTACCTTCTTCTATATTTGATGATTTCAATACATCCATAAGCTCAAGCATGTCGGTTATGCATCATAAACACTTGATCCCCCCTGTGTCCATCATATGGTCCAAGAGATAGGGGATTTTATAATGAACTCCCCTTGAACCATAGATCTCCTTCCAAACTTAAGTGCACAAGGAGGATGACACAGCTCCTAATTTATGTTGTAAGTACTCAAAAGTGCTTACTGGGAATGGTTTGGTGAAGATGTCTATCACTTGTTCTTCAGCAAGAACATATTCCATTACAACTTCTTATCGTTCAACCTTCTTGTAGCATCGTAAATTGTACGCACTCGCTAGGGTGGTACAATTTCACACCTAGTTTAGCACCCGCCTTAGTGCATTTTACATTCTGCATTGCATTTCTCCTTAAGCACTTAATTAATCAAATTAATTAGGTCTAAGGTCCTATTTCATCATTCTCTACATCATAAAGTTGGGCCCTTTTCACTAAAGCGCGCCCTTCGCATTTTATTCCTTCAATACATCACTCAATCAAAAACCCTAATTAAGTCCTATTTCGAACTTGGGGGCTTGGTTTCAGGGTCAAAACATCTCGAAATCACCTGTAACTTCGGGATTCTCTCTAAAATCATCATATGCGACGGCCCTAAAAATTTGGTGAAAAGTTGTCGGGACCGTGGCGCCCGGTGCACATGGTCCCGGACATTTTTCTTGAAATTTTGAGAGCACGATCCAATCATAAAATAAAGCTTAACCCCAATAAATTGGCGGGATATTCAATCTCTAGGTCGGCCAAAATACGAATTTACGACCTAGGGTTTCATACATAAGAGCTCTCTTTCTTCATTTGGAAAGATCGGAGTTTTTTTTCCAGGAACTTCATATGCAGCGAAAGAGCAGATCTTTGAGGACTTCAACATCTTATAACATCTTTCTATCAAGCATCTATCAAATTCATTCATCCACTTAGGGCTTGGAGGACATTGAAGAAAAATAGGAGATTACCGACTGAAGATTGGCTTGTACTCCTCCCTTGAGGGTTGGGTATGATTTCGTATTGTTTTCATGTCTTTGCATAAGCTTTGATACATCATTTATTCACATTGCATCTTGATTTAGAGCATTTACATTATCATTTGCAAGCAATTAGGGTTTACTTTCTAGGTTGCTCTAGTTTGCTTTCTTGCATTTTAGGACCTTGCACACACACTAGGTCTGCACACACAATACATTTTACAAAACAACTTGGCTATTCGTGGAGGTGGAAATCACCGAAGCGGGGGTTTGACTAAGGCAAAACCCTATATAGCCGCCCCTCCCCCTTTTCAGATATTATTGCAGGTTTCGGGATTCGGACGACGCCGCAGGATACAGATCCAGAGAGAGAAAGTTGGGACAGCACTCTGTGTGAAATTGCAGAGCAGGAGACCAGGACAGGGGCGCTGGGTGCCCTGGTCCTACCAGGACAGGGGCGCTGGGTGCCCTGGTCCCTGGGACAGAGGCGCTGGGCGCCCTGGTCCTCTGGACAGACAGTTTGCAGACAGTTTCCAGACAGTGTTTCAGAGTGCAGAACAGTGGTTTCCGGTGCAGTTTTCAGGATAGTGGCGCCCGCGCCCCCGTCCCGAACATTTTCAATCCGATTTTGGCTCCGGGTACATATCTGCATTCTTATTTTATCCTTACATTTATAGCTGTTCATTGTTTAATCTCAATTCTACAATCTTGTTATCGGTTCATACTTGCATTTTGGGATTAGGATTTGAACTTGCATTACTTAATCTTACAATTTCAACAAGGGAATAGGAATCCTAATAGATATCCCGTGGCTCTCTCTTTCACCAAAAGAAGTAGCCAATTGTGCGATATCTCTAGGCTCTTTTGTATTCCGTAATGTGTGTCAAAAGGTAGGATTAGGGTATGTTGACCTAGTCTCGCTTTTTCCCCCACACATTTTGGTGAACCCGACGTGAATCTATCATTACTTCCTCTTGCATTGCATTTATTAGATCTAGATCTAGATTTAGTGTGTTTTCATTTCATTTCATTAAAAGAGAAAAAGAAAAAAAACGAAAAAAAAAAAGAAGAGTGTGTTTCTTTGCATTGTGTGTTTAAATTTTATGCAATCTTTTCAAAATGTCAGATTTTTATTTGCAAAATGTTCATGCTTTTGATGATTATTATGAGTATAGCCAAGATGAATTAGATGAAGCTTTAGATGAGTTTTTGAACCCTAAGGATGCTAAACCTTCATTTTACCAAAAACTCATAAACCTTGTTACTATGCCATTTAGGTGTGATGAGAAAGATAAGTCGAATGGTTCCTCTCAAGGATACATTCCTATCCACTCTTCCCCTAAATCTAGTAACATGGTTGTTTTCAATAATCCCCTCTATGAGGAGATGTCTCCTTTTGAATCAAAAGACAAACCTTTTAACCGATATGATCATGCTTTGTTGGATGATGCTCTTGATGACTTTGTGGCTTTGTCGAAACCTTTAAATAAAAGCAAGACCTCTAAATTGGTTAACATGATAAATTTGAATGAATATAACAAGCCTCTCTTTGAAGTCCAAGGTGCTTATCCTTCTCCCACCTTTCAAATTCCTAAAACACCTCTCCTGACTGTCCAAGGAAGGTATGATCATGATTCCTTTCGTACTCCGAATAAACCAATCATCACCGTGCAAGGAAGAAAACCTATAAGTCCTTACAATTATGCTAAGAAAATAACTAGAGAGAGTTATCATGCGGTTGCCCATACCTATCATACCAGAAATAATAGGCAACCTAATCCTCCTCCTATTATTCTAGTCTCTCTTCCTAATCCTCAACCAATTCTTCCTCAAGCTCCCCGTATTTCACAAGTTATGGGTAAGGAATATGATCTCATAGAACAACTTAAAGCTACCCCTGCTAAGATATCCCTTTGGGATTTGATTCAAACTTCTTCCGCCCATCATGGAATGTTACAAGATGCCTTGAAAGATTTGAATGTTCCTCCACCAAATACGTCTAGTAATATAGCATCTTTTGTTAACTCTGTGATGAATCCTAAAGCTCAAATTGTGTTTTCTCAAGATGAGTTACCTACTAGTGAAATTCAACAACAATATGATCCCTTGATGATTGTGGTTGTCATGAAAGACACTGCTATAAGACGAACACTAGTAGATAATGGCTCTGGCCTTAATGTGTGTAGCATTAATCTATTGCATAAGATGAATGTGGATACGTCTCTTATGGAGCCTGACTCTCATCCCATTCGTGGCTTTGACAATGTGGCTAAGACTTCATTAGGTATCATCACCTTACCTCTCACAGTGGGACCTATTACTTTGCCTACTCCTATCCATGTTATGCCGGGAAATTTAACATACAACTTGTTATTAGGGAGGCCTTGGATTCACAGCATGCAAGCTGTCCCCTCTACGTTGCATAGACAAGTTAAATTCGTTTATAACAATAAGACATACACCTTGATGGGTGATACTAATTTTCAAGCTTGTCTACAAACATCTAATTCCAAAGGAGATTCTTCTAAGCCATCCTCGTCTAGTGATGACTCTTTAAACAAGAAACCTATTGATGATTCTTCGCTCTCCGATGATCAAAATCCTTTGGATGAGTCTAGAATTCCTGAAGAAGATCCTTCTCGACTTGAAAATACACATAAAAAGGATTTTGATCCTGAGAAGGTCCTCGCAGAAGATGATTGGGGATCTCTTGATTTTAACCCTACCTTTGTGGGTGAATATAAGGCTCCTTCTAGAGAAATTAAAATTGAAAAGAAGGAAGAAGCTGAAAATCATAAAGTTGAAAAGAAAGAAGAAGCTAAAAATCAATCAACCTTACCTGAATCTATGAGTAATAATTTTGTGGCCGCTTCTCAAACTTCTTCTCCTCACATCTATAACTATGAAGAGTTTGACTCTTTGTCTTATGAAAAACCACCTTCTCTTCCTGAAATGGCTGATCGTTATGGTCGTGGTTTTCGCATTTTTGCTAAGCATGGGTATCATGGAAAAGGTTGTGGTGCTCATGAACAAGGGATAAGAGTTCCTCTAGAGACTAATTTTCACAATTATGCCTTTGGACTTGGCTTTAATCCCTGCATACGTACTAAAGCTTCTAAAAGACCATGCATTAGTGTTAATGCTATCTCTACATCTTTATCAATACAACACCCTGAGTGTATTGATGAGGATTCTTCGGGTGATTGTGCTTTGGATATCTTCCCTACCGATGATGCTTTAGCTGAGTTCTTGGGAGCTTATGACACTCTTCCTCGTTATCATCACAATAGGGGACTACCTTATTGTTTGAACACTGAAGCTTATTTTGGAAAAGAGATTGATAATGATGAGATTGTGAAAAAATTCCCTCAGTTAAAGGATACTCTTCAACAAAGTAATCTTCTCATAAGTGACACCACTGATGTTAAGATGGATCCT
Organism: Cryptomeria japonica; assembly: GCF_030272615.1. Classification (NCBI taxonomy): domain Eukaryota; kingdom Viridiplantae; phylum Streptophyta; class Pinopsida; order Cupressales; family Cupressaceae; genus Cryptomeria; species Cryptomeria japonica. Next base: position 584,820,096 of record NC_081407.1, read on the forward strand.
TGCAACAAAGAGAAAGTTATTAAAATCGGGAAATGTTTGGATGAAGAGGAACAGAAACAATATGAAGAACTATTGCATGAATTCCCTGAGATCTTTGCTTGGGCATATTCTGACATGCCTGGTATAGATCCTAAGATCGTTACTCATAATATTGTCTTAGTTCCTGACGCTAAGCCTGTGAAACAAAAGATTCGAAAAATGAATCCTAAGGTGGCTCTGCTTGTTAAAGCTGAGATTGAAAAATTATTGGAGGCTGGATTTATCCGCCCTATTGACTATTCCCCATGGATTTCAAATATTGTCGCTGTGGCTAAACCAGACAACAAAATAAGAATGTGTATCGACTTTTGGGATCTAAATAAGGCTTCTTTAAAAGATGATTTCCCTCTTCCAAACATTGACATGATAGTTGACTCTACGGTAGGACATGCCTTGCTATCCTTCATGGATGGTTTTTTAGGCTACAATCAAATTTTCATAAACCCTCAAGATCAATTCAAAACCGCTTTCACCACTCCTTGGGGTACGTTTTGTTGGATAATGATGCCTTTTGGACTTAAAAACGCCGGTGCAACTTATCAACGAGCAATGACCCTTATCTTTCATGATTATATGCATAAGATTTTAGAGGATTATGTTGATGATATTTTGGCCAAATCCTTTCTTCGCATGGATCATGTTAAAGTCCTTCGTCAAATCTTTGAAAGAATTCGTAAATATCACATGCGCTTGAATCCCCAAAAATGTGTTTTTGGTGTGGATAGTGGAAAACTATTAGGGTTCATAGTTTCGCATCGTGGGATTGAGGTGGATACTAAGAAAATAGATGCTATTGTTAACATGCCACCTCCTAGAAATGTGTCTCAACTTAAAAGCTTACAAGGAAAGATTCAAGCTATTTGTAGGTTTGTGTCTCAGCTTGCGGATCGTACCTTTCCTTTTACTCAACTTCTTAAAAAGGATATCACTTTTCAATGGAATGAGGATTGTCAGCAAGCATTCAAAGATTTAAAAGTGTATTTGGCTAGTCCTCCTATTCTTCAACCTGCCGAACCTTCTAAACCCTTCCTTCTGTATACAGCTGCTTCCTCTCATGCTCTGGCAGCATTGTTGGCACAACATGATAAAGATGGTAAGGAATGTCTAGTTTATTACATAAGTCGTACCTTACTCGATTATGAGACCCGATATTCTGTGATAGAAAGACAATGCTTGGCCTTGGTATTTGCGACTCAGAAATTGAGACATTATCTTTTAAATTCAGAAGTCCATGTCATGGTTAAGTTTGATCCTTTGAAGCATCTTTTCTCTAAAACTGATTTATCAGGACGTCTAGCTAAGTTGGTTATGATGTTAACTGAATTTGACCTTAAATTCATTTCCCAAAGAGCAATTAGAGGGCAAGCGTTGACCGATCACTTAGTTGAGGCCCCTTCACCTTTCTCCTTCCCTAACCCTGAGTCTTTTCCTGATGACTTCATTCTTTCTATAGAGAAAGATGAAACTTGGGAGTTATACTTTGATGGCTCTAAGTGTTGTACGGGATCGGGGGCAGGTGTTGTTCTGATTTCTCCTACAAAGAAGTCCATTCCTTTGTCATATCGTCTAAATTTCCTGTGTACCAATAACATTGCTGAGTATGAGGCTCTTATAGCGGGAATAAACGAAGCCTTAGCTCTGAATATAAAACACATACATATCTATGGAGATTCACAATTAATTATAAGACAAGTAACAGGAATATATCAAGCAAAACAAGATAAATTATCACAATATAAAGATCTTGCTATCTCTTTATTACAAAATTTTGATTCTTATACCATGGAACCCGTTCCTCGAAAAGATAATCGACATGCGGATGCAATGGCATGTGTGGCTTGTCTAGTATCTTTAGAGGACCCTATGGTCGATCTTAATTTTGTTATTCACAATCTTATTTCTCCGGCTATTGAAGATGATTCTAGCTTGATAACATGTTGTGACTTTGTAGACTCAGATGAATGGTTCTCGCATATCGTAAGATATTTGACCGATGGTACCTTTCCTGATTCCGCTAATAGGAACACTAGGGCTAGAATATGCAAGTTGTCTGCTAGATATATCATCCTTTCTAATGTCCTTTATTGAAGGGGTTATGATGGTCTTCTCCTTCGTTGTCTTAAAAAGTCAGAAATCCCTGTTGCTCTTGAAGAGGCACATTCAGGTGCCTCTGGGGGGCATTTTGGGGGCAAATCCTTGGTTCATAGGTTGCTTCGTATGTGATACTATTGGCAAACTATGCAGAAGGATTCCTTTTCATTTGTTAAAAAATGTCATCAATGTCAACAACACAATAATCTGATTCATGCTCCTGCCCAAGAACTTCGTACTCAAGTAGCTTCTTGGCCTTTCTCCGCATGGGGTTTGGATCTTATTGGAAAAATTTCTCCTCCTTCATCTCAAGGACACACCTACATTATAACTGCAACAGATTACTTTACGAAGTGGGTAGAAGCTATTCCTCTTCGCTCTACTACTGCTGAAGTGATTTGTCAATTTCTTCTGGAAAACATCATTTCTCGATTTGGGATACCTTCCACTATTATCTCAGATAATGGGACATCGTTTAAAAACAAGGATGTGAAGAAATTCCTCGAGAAGTATCATATCAAACATCGATTTTCTACACCATATTATCCTCAATCAAATGGCCAAGCCGAATCATCCAATAAGATAATTGAACAAATTCTTCGTAAAACCGTGAATAAGCATGGTAAGGATTGGAGTAACTAGCTGATCTATGCTCTTTGGGCCTACCGAACGAGTGTATGAATTGCTACAGGAACTACTCCTTATAATCTTGTTTATGGTGTTGATGCTATTATGCCCTTAGAATTAGAGATTCCATCACTTAGGGTTTCTCTCAAAGGTATAGTAGATGATGACTCTTATAGGGAACAACGACTTCAACAGCTTGAGATGCTTGATGAACAGCGCATAAACGCTCTTGAGCATATTCAAGCGTATCACAAAACTCTACAACGAAGCTATAATGACAAGGTTATTCAACGTTCCTTCTCAGTAGGTGACTTAGTCCTTTATGAGAATTAGCGCAATGTGAATGCCTTGCCTGCAGAAAAGGGAAAATTCAGTCCTAATTGGCTTGGACCATATATCGTTATTGAGGATTATGGATCAGGTGCTTACAAAATAGCGAATGTAGATGGTACGCCTCTTAAAGAACCTATTAATGCTATGCACTTGCGTAGATATTATGTTTAATTCTTTATTTTTCATCTATCTTCTTTTTCAATTCTTCAACATTGGATAATATGTTAGTATTTCTTAATTAAAGCAAAATAGAATTAAATGTTATGTTGTTTAATCTATATTGCTTTGTTCCTGACAAGCATGTCTTCTTACTTTATAGTTTGTCTTGAATTCATTTATGTAAATTGTAAAAGATTTACATTCCTATTATGCTAGCATATTATACAGTGTCTTTATGTATTAAGTAGGATCATATCATGTTGTGTTTAAATTCAGAATTAAATCACATTAGTTATATGATTCTTAGGCTTAATGCATATTTCTTCCTTATCATCAATGTAGTACTTGATTAAACATTTTAATTAAGTCACACATGTATCAATTTAATCATGGAGCATTGAGAAGTCAATCACATGGAAATTAAATTCTGAACATACATGTACATTTACCAAATGTATTAGATTTAATCAAAACAAAATATACATTGTTTTAAGCATTAAAGATAACACATTTGAGACAAAAGAGAAGCATGTATATATACATATATATGTGTGGATCGTATACAAATCTAGGTCACTGTACATCCAAAATGTGACCTCTCTTTTACATCATAAAATCATCTCCTATCCCTAGGGCTAGTGGCTGGAGAGGGTCGACTGGACGCTCCCTCCTGATCTGGCCGTGAAGGTGGACCCATGGGTGTGTAGCGTGATACAGATTGTGAGTGACTCCGAGAGGAACTCCTACGATCCATATCCATAAGGATCGCGCGATAGGTGGTAGCCTTGGTCTGAGCCGCTGCTAGATCTCACCGCGCCTGCTGGAGGTCCTCTGATAGGACTCTCTCTCTCTGTCATGCCTGCTGGAGGTCCTCTGATAGGACTCTCTCTCTCTCCCTCCATATATCTACCTGTACTCGGAATGGGAAAAACAAATCCTCATGCCGACCCGCGTTCCCCTGAGGCCTATAGGCAATCTGTGAGGAACTGGGGATCTGTGCTATCATGGAAATGTCTGTCATTGCCTGCTGAATCAAGGAACGCCATTCCTACACATTAGCTATGGCAGTAGAATAGATTTTTGTTAGTACCATTCTTTATCATCAAAACATTAATCAATCAATATAAACCTACTATACCTGGATCTCCCTCGCGCCAGTAGGGATCATGATATGGTAGTATCTGTGACTGAGAACCGCTAGGCTCCCCTCGCTCGTATACTCTATCCATGATGGGTGTAGGCTGGATGATACTGGTGACAGGTCTCCGTATCGCCTCCTGTTCCCCCTGTTGGGGAATAAGAGGTGGATCCAGGGCTATGGTATCATCTCCTGAATGGTGGGGAGCTGCATCTGACTCCTCCTCATCATCTCTATCCTCCTCCTCCTCATCTTCGTCCTCATCCGCATCATCACCTGCATCCTCCTTGTCCTCCTCTCTATCTGCATCCTCATCCTCCTCCTCCTCGTCACTGGGCTGATCGCCTATAGGTGGATCAGGATCTCCCGCCTCCTCATGACCCTCTCCCTCCTCTAGCTCCTCTGACCTAGATCCCTCATCCTCATCTCGGTCTCCATGTTGCCATGGGCCTGGATAGCCTGTCGGATGATCTGGTGGAAAGATAGCACCTGGATATGATCTCATGAACCATGAAACATATCTACGCTATGCTCCAGGCTCTGCAGAATAGTCGGTGACTACATCCTGATCAGATCCCTCTAAGTCTGTCGTCTTAATATCATCTACCATCTGTCTCGCTACTACTCCAAGTTTGGGAAGGACCCGTGAGTGTCGAGTATAGATGGGTACATCGGCTGGAACACACTGCTCTAGTCCGAACTGCCTCCATACTCGGTCAAAGTAGAAAGGGACTATGATGTGTGCATATCATCCTCGCAGTAGGTGGTTCCTCTGTAGACATGCTAACTGTCTCTCCATACCATCCCATTTGTGCATCAGTAGGTAAGGTTTCCACACTATCACCTCGGATGTCAGTCTGTCAACAATCACTCTCCAATACAACAAATCGCCAAATCTCCACTCTCTGGTAAGTGGATAAGCGAACACCGTAGGTTGCTCACTCGCTGTACTCAGTGGAAAGCCGACAGGCTTGGTGCATGTGAAGTGCTCTAAAATCCACACCTGTAGAAGTGTGCATGTCATCAAACTACAACCCTGTCCAAATACATACTCCTCAAGGTCGTGATAGAGATGCGCAAGCATACTCTGACCCCAAGCATACACTCTCCTGTGTCTCTCCATCGCTCTGATACACCATGTGAGGCCCCCATGCATGTGTGTCCCTCACCCATTAGGGCAGACGGCTAGTGCTATGATGGCTATCATAAGGTCTCTCAGAAGTGGTACCTCCCCTGTAGGATGTAAGAGCCAGCTGACCATGATGCGACCTCTCATCTCGCTCGGCATGACTCTCCCTATGCAATACACCTGCTCTCTCTGATGATCCTCCGCTGACCAATCGGTCATGTATGTAACTGTCACTCCTCTGATAGGAAGATGAAGTATACGGTACACATCCTCGAGTGTGACCGTCAGCTCTCCTACTGGAAGGTGAAAGGTGCATGTGTCAGGATCCCATCGCTCCATCAAGGCCATCAGCATTGCAGGATGAAATCGAATGGCCGGCATCAAAATCATGTACCACAATCCTACAATCGATAGTGTGTCTCTCTCTGACTGAGTCAGCCGTGGAATCTGATCTCGCAAAGTGCGAAGAATATGTCCCGCTGTGTGCTCTCTCATGTACGGGAGACCCTGCAACACAAAAACATGACGATAATCAGTACTCGATCATCGAAATCGCAAATGCAAACCGTCGCACATCGTATGCTAGCCCCAGAACCTCTCGCCAGGCCCTGATTGGGGACCATGGCACCCTGTCAGGGACCATGGCGCCCTGTCAGGGACCATGGCGCCCTGTCAGGGACCATGGCGCCCTGAGGGGACCATGGTGCCCTGCAGGGACCATGGCGCCCCTGTCAGGGACCATGGCACCCTGGGGGGACTAGGGCGCCCCTCAGGGACCATGGTGCCCTAGGTGGGCCCCGGTCAGCCTTCGAGGCCCGCATACGATCACGAAAAAGTCAAACATGTGAAAAATCAAAAGTCAAACGTTCAGTCAACTCACCTCGTCCAGTGGCTCATCGTCGATCACGGCCTGGTGCAGGATCTCGATCCTCGTGGGACGCTCCGGTCGTCGTGAAGGCATGGTGATGGCTAGGTGGGCTCCGCTACACTGAATAGTATCCTGAAATTGACAAAGTGACGAATACAAGTGTCACTTTCGAGGTATATACTCTCGTTTGCTTGTTCTTACTTTTTGAAACCCTAATTTTTCCTCTGTCATTCATTTTATCATAACTTGAGTTTGGGAGATGCGATTTTTGAGCCATTCATTGCGTTGGAATCATATCTTCCTTCTCCTACCCTCGGGATGTTCCAAAAAAGTGCTCTGATGAAGCCTATTTCGCGAACACCCCTCATCAACACTCTCTTACACAATTTGTCACAAGTAAACATGCTACCCTATTTCACCTCCCTAATAAGCAAGTCGAAACAGGGGGGGGCATATAGCTACTCATAGATTTCATCACTTTCCCTAGTAAGCATTAGGTGATTTTGTGATCTAACATTTGTTTTGTAGGGTGCGGTTCCTAACTGTGTACTGCAGATACCGCTGGGGGCTTCGTCCGACAACTTATGGATATATCCTTTTTTCAAATGATGTTTACTTTTCTATACTTTATCTTGCATATGCACGTAGTACTCATATGACCGCTAAAGTGGGGGCTAAATGTAGCGTCATAAATTGTACGCACTCGCTAGGGTGGTACAATTTCACACCTAGTTTAGCACCCGCCTTAGTGCATTTTACATTCTGCATTGCATTTCTCCTTAAGTACTTAATTAATCAAATTAATTAGGTCTAAGGTCCTATTTCATCATTCTCTACATCATAAAGTTGGGCCCTTTTCACTAAAGCGCGCCCTTCGCATTTTATTCCTTCAATACATCACTCAATCAAAAACCCTAATTAAGTCCTATTTTGAACTTGGGGGCTTGGTTTCGGGGTCAAAACATCTCGAAATCACCTGTAACTTTGGGATTCTCTCTAAAATCATCATATCCGACGGCCCTGAAAATTTGGTGAAAAGTTGTCGGGACCGTGGCGCCCAGTGCACATGGTCCCGGATATTTTTCTCGAAATTTTGGGAGCACGATCCAATCATAAAATAAATCTTAACCCCAATAAATTGGCGGGATATTCAATCTCTAGGTCAGCCAAAATACGAATTTACGACCTAGGGTTTCATACATAAGAGCTCTCTTTCTTCATTTGGAAAGATCGGAGTTTTTTTTCCAGGAACTTCATATGCAGCGAAAGAGCAGATCTTTGAGGACTTCAACATCTTATAACATCTTTCTATCAAGCATCTATCAAATTCATTCATCCACTTAGGGCTTGGAGGACATTCAAGAACAATAGGAGATTACCGACTGAAGATTGGCTTGTACTCCTCCCTTGAGGGTTGGGTATGATTTCGTATTGTTTTCATGTCTTTGCATAAGCTTTGATACATCATTTATTCACATTGCATCTTGATTTAGAGCATTTACATTATCATTTGCAAGCAATTAGGGTTTACTTTCTAGGTTGCTCTAGTTTGCTTTCTTGCATTTTAGGACCTTGCACACACACTAGGTCTGCACACACAATACATTTTACAAAACAACTTGGCTATTCGTGGAGGTGGAAATCACCGAAGCGGGGGTTTGACTAAGGCAAAACCCTATATAGCCACCCCTCCCCCTTTTCAGATATTATTGCAGGTTTCAGGATTCGGACGACGCCACAGGATACAGATCCGGAGAGAGAAAGTTGGGACAGCACTCTGTGTGAAATTGCAGAGCAGGAGACCGGGATAGGGGCGCTGGGCGCCCTGGTCCTGCCAAGACAGGGGTGCTGGGCACCCTGGTCCCTGGGACAGAGGCGCTGGGTGCCCTGGTCCTCCGGACAGACAGTTTGCAGACAGTTTCCAGACAGTGTTTCAGAGTGCAGAACAGTGGTTTCCGGTGCAGTTTTTAGGACAGTGGCGCCCGCGCCCCCATCCCGAACATTTTCAGTCCGATTTTGGCTCCGGGTACATATCTGCATTCTTATTTTATCCTTACATTTACATCTGTTCATTGTTTAATCTTAATTCTACAATCTTGTTATCAGTTCATACTTGCATTTTGGGATTAGGGTTTGAACTTGCATTACTTAATCTTACAATTTCAACAAGGGAATAGGAATCCTAATAGATATCCCGTGGCTCTCTCTTTCACCAAAAGAAGTAGCCAATTGTGCGATATCTCTAGGCTCTTTTGTATTCCGTAATGTGTGTCAAAAGGTAGGATTAGGGTATGTTGACCTAGTCTCACTTTTTCCCCCACACACTTCTCTATGAGAAAATTATACTTGATAGCTATATGCTTTGTCCTTGAATGCATCACTGGCTTCTTTGATATGTTGATGGCACTTGAATTGTCACACTAGATGGGGATAGGATCAGAGGTATCCACCTGTATTTCTTTGAGGGTCTTCTTCATCCAAAGCACCTGACAACAGCATGTGGAAGCAACAATTTATTTTTCTTCAACAGTGGATAGGGAGACTGAATCCTGCTTCTTGATATTCCATGAGACTAACCAGTCACCTAGGAAGAATCCACCACCACTTGTGCTCTTTTGGTCATCAATGCACCCTACCCAATCAACATCAGTATATGCTTCCAAGATGAATTCACCTTATTTAGGGTACCATAACCCATAATTGAGTATCCCTTGCAGGTATCTAAAAATTCTACTAACTGCATTCATATGTGACTGCTTAGGTGTTGCTTGAAATCTAGCCACTATACACATTGCCTACACTATATCTAGTCTAGAAGCACTAAGATACAATAAACTACCTATCATGGATCTATCAAAGGTCTGATCCACTACCAGTGACTCATCATTCTTTCTCATTTTTCTTTTGGTCACCATGGGGGTACTCACCGGTTTGCAGTCCTCCATTTGAAACTTCTTTAGCATGTCCTTTGCATACTTGATTTGTGAGATGAAGATTCCCTTATCTAGTTGTTATATCTACAAACCAAGAAAATATGTCAACTCACCAAGAATTGACATCTCAAACTCTGACTACATCTGATCAGCAAAATGTTTGCAAAGAGTGTCCTTGTTGCCTCCAAAAATGATATCATCTACATACACAACCATAATGATCATGTGGTTTTCATCTACCTTGATGTATAGATTGATGAATACTAAGAGGGCGGGGTGAACTAGTATACCAAAAAATACTGAACTTAAACACTTAAACAGTTTAGTAGTAAACCGGTATAACAGTTTTACTAACAAATCGGTTAACACAAATGCAAACCAAATAGCAAATAAGGCATTCACCCATAGAAGCACAATCACCATAACGCAAGAGATTTTGACGTGGAAACCCAAATGGGAAAAACCACAGTGAGATGAAACTCACAAGTAACTATCTGCAAAATAGTAACCAGATTGGTTAAGGTCATACAATGTTCTTTACTAGGACAAATCCTTTTAGGAATCTCAATCTCTGTTGTGAGAGGATTTTAGATCCATAGTTGTGAACCACCTTGTTAGAGGATCTACAAAGGCTTTGCTAGGCCTACCCGGTTAAGGGTTATAGACTTGACGAAGATGTGAGTAATCAACAAGTGAGTGATCTAAATGCTAGCACATTATGCTTGGTTAGATCCTTGATAGCTCATTGTTAATGCATTTCAGCATTACTTTAGTCTTCAATATCTTCACACTCTGTTTCTTCACAGAGACCTAATCTTCTTCTGTAATCGCACATGCAAAAACTTCATCAACCACACAAAAACCCTAACACTATCTAAAACCCTAGACATGATGTCCTTATAAAGGAATCTGATTTCATGTCGGTCCAATAGAATTACAGTGCAAGTTCCTAGGTTCAATGCATCTGGACACATTTGGTAACACAGCACAGAATCACTGCCAAAGTGTCGATGGATGATAACTCATCACAAAAATAATACCGGTTGGTAACTCATCACAAAGTAATACCGGTTCATACATTTACCTATTACCGGTTCACATATTTTATCGATGACCAGTTTGCCAAAATGAAGACTGGGAAAAATGATAACTGTCACTTCAGTTCCTTTGTACCACTTGAGATCCTCAAACTAGTTGAGGTCTTCATACTGCTTGGGATCGGTAGACACTTTCTACAAAAACCGATAGCCTAAAGGCTATAATACATAATACTGGTTTAGAACAAATACTGGTTGAGCATAACTCATACATACAAAAAGTGATCTCAAAGCAAGTGTGTGTCCATCAATGACAATCACAACAACATCATCAAAAATGCCAACAATCTCCCCCTTTGGCATTGATGGCAACACTTAGGAAAAATGTTGACATCTAAGTGTTTTACAGCAAAAAATATGCCATAATCAAAATTACTCCCCGTAAGCATATACACTACCCCTTTTGCAGAAAATACAATGTATACTACTCTCTTCCAGAGATAAATATGAAAGTATACATAACATGCATCAAAATTTTAAATACAAAATACTACTCCCCCTTTTCCAACAATGACAAAGTACAGCTGAATAACCCCTATTTCCATTATCATTAAAATAATAAGTGTTTATAACAACAAAGAGTGAAACTTGTCAAAAACTGATTTAAAGTCCTACATAAATGTCTTCATGGATAAAGACCATGACTCAAGCAATGAGGTAGCAACCTCACTTTCCGTTTGCATCTAGAAACCTTGTTCCTCCATGGCATCCAAGGTACTCATTTCTTGAGTTACCATTAAGGCATCCAGATTGAGATAGCACTTCTAAAGTATTTGCAGTCATGGTAGTAGAACCAATTGAAGTTCCTACAGATCTCGTGTTCAGTTGCTGATTTCTAACTCTATTCTTGAAGTCTGGAGTTGAAACCGGTGAACGGTTTGCCAAAATGTGGTGAAGGAATCATAGGGCATCTTGAAGGTGCTTATATATGCCTACAAATCAAATTGAAGTTTGTCTTTCTGAGCAAGCACATCATCACAGAATATATGGGGTTGGCTTATCTTACTAAGTAGTAATTTCCCCTCATCCATAGCATCTCTTATGTCCTTCTGTGCCTTCTGAAGTTCAGACCAGAGCTCATTTAACTTCTTCACTAAGGCAGTGTTCAGTGCCTTTTGATGCTTCTTTTGAGCATTGGCTTTAGCAACATCTTCCAGGAATTGCACCTGGTCCTCTACAACTGTGCATAAAATATTCAGTTGATCTAGAGAGGAATCGGTACTTGGGAGGTTGGTACAGGGAATCAAACTTGTAAGAGTTTCCATAGCAGTTTGAATAACATCTTGCTCCTTCTTCCTCCTTAGCACTTCCAGTCACTCTTGGGCAAGCTTAATGCTTTGCAGTAGCTCCATTTTTTTGCCAGATTGGAAGTCAATGGGACTGGTAATATCATCCGATTTGGCTTGACTATCGGTTGCCTTTGGGGTCTCTACTTGTATGCTCTTTGTCACTTCCTCCTTGTCCTTGGCTTTTTTCTTTTCTTCTTCTGCCTTCTTTTGCTCCTCTGCTTCTTTCTTTATTTTCTCTTCTTCCTTCTTCCTTTCTTCTTCTTTCCACTTCTCTTCTTCCTTCTCCTTCTTCTCCTCTTCTTTTCTCTTCTCCTCTTCCTGTTTCTTTTCTTCTTCCTTCTTCTTCTTCTCCTCTTCCTACTTCTTCTTCTCCTCTTCCTTCTTCCTCTTCTCCTCTTCTTGTTTCTTTTCTTCTTCCTTCTTCTTCTTCTCCTCTTCCTATTTCTTCTTCTCCTCCTCTTTCTTCCTCTTCTCCTCTTCTTTTCTCTTCTCCTCTTCCTCTTTACTCTTTTTCTCCTCTTCTCTTCCTGTTTTCTCTTTTCCTCCTCTTGTTTCTTGTTCTCATTCTCTGCTTTCTCTCTATCAGCCTTTTCTTTGTCTTGTTTCTCCTTGTCCACTTTCTCTTTGTCAGCTTTCTCTATCAGCCTTTTCTTTGTTAGCTTTTTCACCATCCAAAGCATCAACGTCAATAGGGTCCATTTGTTCAGTGACCGATTCTCCTGAACTATCATACACCTCATCTAGTTTTTTAATTTTTGGTTCTTGTTCAGCTTTCTTGTTGGCTTCAGACACTTTGTGCAACCTTAGAGTGGCTTTGGCATGAGAGTGGGTATCTTTTACCACTTTAGGGACTTTCCCTTCTAGCAACAAGAGTCTCCTTCTTCTCATGAAGAAGAGGCCTTTATATTTTTCCATAACTTCATAAAGTTCTGAATTAGACACATCAAGAAAATATTGAGAAAATATTTCCTCTCTTATCTTATGTTCCTTTTCTATGGCAATGTGCCATTTGTTATCTAAAGAATTGTATAAAGAATTCAGTGTCACAGATTTAATTTCTGATGGCGATTGGTCATTAATACATAAATACTGAATGACTTCCTTTCTACTTCCTCTTTCTCATTGTCATTGAAATCATCAAAACAATCTACCAAATCACTCAGCACTTTTCTCCTAATATTCTTGATAGTTCTTTAACAATGTGTCAAAGGTTTATAAGAGGAAATATCAATATTTACCGGTGTTGATGACGTCGGTTCATTGCTGGTTGTCTTTGTCTTCTTCCTTGTTTGCCTAGTCTTCTTAGGCTATTCTTTAGATTATGTGTCCTCTGAGTAAGGTGTGTTGCCTTTTGTCTTTTGCTTCCTCTCAAATACCTTGGTGGGTGCAACTTCCAGTTTCTTGTTTTTCGGTGACCGCTTGGTCACTTTAGAACTTGCTACAATAACCAGTGTCGATACAGATGGCACTACCTTTCCCTTCTTTATTCAAGGCTCTTCAACTAGTGCAACGCTTTCCAGATAGGTTCCAGTTCTCTTCTTCTTAGGATCAAGCGGTGAGGCAAGTAGGGTAGAAGCATACCCGTCTAGAATATCATACATTACCTCATATCCCATAGGTTCCACCTTTTCTTTTCTAGGCTCAACCGCCTCCATTATACACTCATCTACTTTAATGGTGAATTAGATGTCCTCTTCATACTTCTTGACAATATCACCAAATATTCTCACCCTTTAGCTCATCTTGCATCTGAACTCATCAAAGTATTTGTTCAAGACTTCATGATAACCAGTTCCAACCGCTTGAAGACTTTCTCTGATTTGCTTGGTAACCGGTTGGTCAGCAAACCACTGAATATCACTGACTCTTGGGAAGTAGCCTTGGAAGTAGAAGAAAAATCTGACCAATAGTTGTCCAAATTTAAACTTCAATGCATTGTCCTGTTTGATTGACTTCAGATTCACCAGAAGTTGCCTTTGCATACAGGTGCATAAATCAAACGAGGCATCTTCCATGATCATCGTATAGGTGGCATGTATCGTTGCAATAGAGACAAAGTTAATTCTACTAGCATCGAATGTCTGGTAACCTATCACCATGCAGGCATATTAGACCAGATCATCCTTGATGGTATTCATGGTCATTCCTTGTTGGTCTCTCACAGAAATGGTGAGCTTGTTCATTTCCATCTTAATGACTTTCCTTAGGGCAGGCACATCTCCAACATTACAGAAACTGGTGACGGCATGAATCACTTCCGGTGTGATGTCATGTGTCTTCTCTAAATACATTTTGTCACCGTGCACTCTACTTAGAATGATACAGATGTGATCATCTATAAATTCTTCAAGGAAATAGACCACATTATGAAGCTTCTTCTTTTCTAAGATGTTGTATTCCGATTTGATCTTCTTGTCCTTCCTGTAGAATAGGTTTAACTAAGAATGGATCACTAGAGATCCTAGGTCTTCAATTTTACAGTCAATGTAATCCGAAATACCTTCCTCACCTATAACACCAGCAGGTATTTGGGATAGGGCATTATATTTTGCCTTCCGTTGGATGAAATCAACTGAATCAATAGGTGCACTAGAACTAGAGTGTGATACAGAAGCCATGATAAATAGAGAAACTCAAAAAATACCTTCGCAAGTCGAGATTTAGGGCTTGCAAATTCCACTTCACCACACACTACTTTGGTTACTGGATTACCGCTTTGAGTTCTACACTTGACCGATTGATATTATCTTCTGATTCTTCTTCAAAGTTTTGTAATCTCTTCGAATCACAAGACAAATCGCCTTTGGTCGCTCTGCACTTGAAAACTTCTTCACTTGCAAATTGATAAGTGAAAATGACTTGAAAATCCCTTTTAAACAAATTCTTCACCTACCACAATAAATGCTCCACCATTAGGGCGTAAACCCTAATTTGCCTTTTACCATTTCTGATCTTCTGCCAATTGATAGGTATCACATACCAGTTAAGGTTTTTTAGCGGTGTAAACTAGGGGTTCAAAACATTTCACTAATTTGTTTCCCCCAATCTTTTTTGTAGCTTAGTTTGTCAGTTCAGCGACTTCCACACTAGGTGCAGAAACCGGTTCTTCTTGTGACACTTCTTCAGGTTTCTTCTTCCATGTTGTCTTCATATCTGTTTTAACAGTTTCAAAATCAATATTTCCTTCTAGAGTGACCGGTATATAATCTAATATGTTCTTTCTCATTCTGCAGGTTCTGGCAGGGTGTCTCGGTTTGTTGCAATGATAGCAAACAATTCCAAGTGATCTCCAAGGTCCATTATTCACATTTCCATTCTTCCTCCTGCATGTTGTAGTAGTGTGACCATTTCAATGATAGATCAAATAGGTTGCTCTCCATTTGGTTGTCGCTTGATAGCCACTGCTACCTGACTGATGATTATAGGTATTAAACCGGTTTGGATTCCAGTTCCCAGAGGCTTCAGGAAAAACTCCTTGACTCCTTTCAGGATACCTTCAGGTGTTGTGCATGATAGACCTACATTCAAATGCTCTATGCCCAAACTTGTTGCATGCATAACAATTTCCTTTGAATCTATTGGATCTAGGCTTATTGTTTAGAAAATAAGGAAAGTTATTGTAAGCCTTATTTCTACATACATTAGCAGTATGTCCTTCCTTGAGACAATTAAAGCAAACAGGTTTGAACTTTTTCTTATCTTTATCCTTTGATGTCAGTTGCTTCTTTGATGCTACATCTTTTGTTCCAGAGGTCTCACCATCCTCATAACCAAAAAAACCAAGTCCAGTGGTATTCTTCACTGGTTTTGCTGATTCAAGCTTTTGTTCTAGCTTAAGAGTGCTCTTATTGAATTTGGCAAGTATTTCATTTGACTCAATGAGTTCTTTGGAAATAGTAGCATTGGACTCCTTCAAGGTTGCATTCTTAGAAATAGCCAAGTTTAGTTCACCTTGCATTTCTTCTTTTTCCACTTTACTCTCTTGGAGATGAGCGGTAAGTGCACTCATTTCTTGCTTTAGCTTGGAGATCTCATGATCTTTGTCTTTTACCAGATCTTCAGCATTTCTCTGGTTCTCAAGCTCTTGACACATCCTGATAGTCAGTCCTTCAAGTTCCCTTCTTAGGTTGGCATTAGACTCATTTAGTTTTTCAACTTCTTAACTAGGGCTTCCATGTCCGCTTCATCAGAGGAACTATTTATAGTTAGTTCCATTAGTTTTTCAGCATGCTCTCTTCTTTTTACCAGAGAGGCCTTATATTTGACTTTGAGTTCATCATAGGCTTTCTCAGTCTGAGTGAGCCGATGAGTAAGTTCCCTCATAGTGTATTCCCCCATATCTCTTTCCAAGTGGTTAAACTTATAGAAAGGTTGGCTCTGATATTAATTGATGAATACTAAGAAGGGGGGTGAATTAGTATACCAAAAAATACTGAACTTAAACACTTAAACAGTTTAGCAGTAAATGGGTATAACAATCTTACTAACAAATTGGTTAACACAAATGCAAACCAAACAGCAAATAAGGCATTCACCCATAGAAGCACAATCACCATAACACAAGAGATTTTGACGTGGAAAACCAAATGGGAAAAACCATGGTGAGATGAAACTCAAAAGTAACTATCTGCAGAATAGTAACCAGACTGGTTAAGGTCATACAATATTCTTTACCAGAATAGATCCTATTAAGAATCTCAATCTCTGTTAGGAGATAAGTCTAATTAAAGACTACCTTGTGAGAGGATTTCAAATCCATAGTTGTGAACCACCTTGTTAGAGGATTTACAAAGGCTTTGCCAGGCCTACCCAGTTAAGGGTTATAGACTTGTCAAAGATGTGAGTAATCAACAAGTGAGTGATCTAAATACTAGCACATTATGCTTGGTTAGATCCTTGATAACTCATTGTAAATGCATTTCAGCATTACTTCAATCTTCAATATCTTCACACTCTGCTTCTTCACACAGACCTAATCTTCTTCTATAATCGCACATGCAAAAACTTCATCAACCACACAAAAACCCTAACACTATCTAAAACCCTAGACATGATGTCCTTATAAAGGAATCTGATTTCATGTCGGTCCAATAGGATTACATTGCAAGTTCCTAGGTTTAGTGCATCTGGACACATTTGGTAACATGGCACATAGTCACCGCCAAAGTGTCGGTGGATGATAACTCATCACAAAAATAATACTGGTTGGTAACTCATCATAGAGTAATACCGGTTCATACATTTACCTATTATCGGTTCACATATTTTACCGATTACCGGTTTGCCAAAATGAAGACTGGGAAAAATGATAACTATCACTTTAGTTCCTTCATACCACTTGAGATACTCAAACCGCTTGAGGTCTTCATACCACTTGGGATCGGTAGACACTTTCTGCAAAAACTGATAGCCTAAAGGCTATAATACATAATACCAGTTCGGAACAAATACCAGTTGAGCATAACTCATACATACAAAAAGTGATCTCAAAAAAAGTGTGTGTCCATCAATGAAAATCACAACAACATCATCAAAAATTCCAACATAGATTGTTGTCAACTCCCCTTTTGGAATTCTTTCTCCTTCAGGTACTTATCTAGCCTTTAATACAATGCTCTAGGAGCCTGCTTTAAACCATATAGGGATTTCTTCAACCGACACACAAATGTTTCATTATCATGTAACAGAAACACTTATGGTTTCTCCATGTACACTTCTTCTTCCAAATTTCCATTGAGGAAGGCAGATTTTACATCTATTTGATATACCTTATAACCCTTTTAGGCTAAAAAAGCTAGAAACATCCTAATTGCTTCTAGTCTAACCACCCGTGCAAATGTTTCTTCAAAATCAATGCCCTCTACTTGAGAGTAACCCTTGCACACAAGTCTATCTTTATGCCTAAAAATTTTACCTTCTTCATTCATCTTGTTCTGGTAGACCCATTTGGTGCCAATGATGTTCTTATCTTCTGGTCTAGGAACTAATTCCCATGTCTTGTTCTTCTCAATCTGCTGTTGTAGATAGGAATTTGGAAATCATGAAAGCAATAGCAAATTGGACTAACTCAATCATGAAAAATCAATTGCAATGAAAAATCCTAATTACATTAAATAGAGATGCATAAAAAACAAGACATTCAATTCAAATGCAAACCATCACAAATGTGAATATCTCCTCTAGAAATCTCCATTGTCCTTCTTTCTCCTTCAAATTACTTTGTTTTGTAGATCTCAACTTCAAGTGCATAAGTATAATATGAAAGCAAGATTGACAAGATGAGATGACAGCATAAGGGTACTAGAAGTGTGATTGATTCAACCCTTTGATTGAGGAAATTCATCCAATTTATAGACAAATTGGAGAAAAGACCAGATTAGCATGAAAGTGATTCGAATGGAAATTCAAATCAAGAATAGCAAAATTATGACAAGTGTATGAAAAATTGCTATGCAAGGATTTATGACAATTTATGACAAATTGCTATGCAAGGATTATGACAAGAATTTGAAATAGAAATAGACATTTAGGAATTTAGGAGAAATAGAAAAATTAAGTTAGAAATGATGACTTGGAATTTAGGAAATTGATGAAAATTAGGTAAATTAATTAATGATTTCTCATTCATTAATTAATTTACAAAAAGAGGAGGAATTAATTAGCCAATTAAATAAATATTAAATTGTGACAAGAAGACTTAGGATAAATAAATAAATCATTTAACCTATAGAGAAAAATGACAAACAAGGTTAAATGAACAAATCATAAAAACCCTAGAAGATGAATTAGAAATGCAAGGACGACAATTAGGTCTTGATGTAGGATTGATTTGATCATGATTCTAACTTGATAAAAGACCAATGCTGATAAATGATTTGATTGATAAATGTGCAAATTGATGAGGAACAATGACTAATTGATCCAAATTGACATGATTGAAAAGGACGACGATCGATGACAAATTGATCGCAAAATGACAACATTGAAAATGACAACGATCGATGACAAATCGATCGCCAGATGACAAGATTGAAAATGACAACGATCGATGATAAATCGATCGCAAGATTACAAGATTGAAATGAGGACAAAACTCTAATTAGGATTGACGATGTCCAAAATGATGACAAATGAGCATGCACATTGATGCGACAGGATAAGATCGACCAAAATCATGACTGAAGATTGTTATCGACAAGACCAAATTTGAAAGCGAGACAAATGAAGAATGCAGAAGAAGGACTCGATGCTCACAAATGATAAAGACCAAGTGCACAACATAGGAGAAATGTTAATGCAATGCAAAAACCCTAAAATAAGGCAATGCACAAATGTTAAAGTATGACTCCGCAAGCGTTGACCATTTTTAGACGTCTACATTTTTCCCCTCTTCGAGACAACGTGATATTAAGCGTTGTTTCAAAGAACAATAATGAAAATGCCCTAGAGAATAACATTGACATATGCATGCCCCCTCGAGGAATTGGCTGGAAAAATCGAGAAAAGAGGCCAAGTGATTGATAAGAATGACAAAAGACGATAGGTTCGAACGGATCAAACGGACTGCCAAGACTGACGGAAGAAATGTTAGTAAGAAGAAATTAGACAGAGGACAGTTAGAGATGAAGGAAAACTTGCTTTCACAAATGCACATAAGTAGGTGAGAACTTTTATTTATTGTAGCAAAGCGGATGCAGAGCATCATGGCATTGAAGACCAGAGCTGGAACGCAACCCCTTTTGCAAAAGACAAACACATCGCACACAAGGAATGAGTGAAGCATCTAGGGTGCATACATCAAGGGTCGAGGTTTGTGCGGTGTTCACAAAGCGAACGTACTTATCACAGACACCCAATAATATAGTTGCCCCAGTTTGTGACAAACATTCCACAAATAGCAAACGCAACAAAAAACAAAAGGGACCATGAACCATCCCGGTTACTCTAAATCACTCAGTGACATCATCGGGCAACATAGGAACATGATCAAAGCCAAAGATAAATTAGTAAAAAGATAAGATGTACAAATTCAACCAAGTGAAACAAACATTTTGATCGCCATTGTCAAAGGTGGAAAATAGGAATGATCATGCTGTCTGGTTTCAGGGAATGCAGTACCCCATCTAAGGCAGGACACAGTCTGGTTTTGAGTATACCACACCCTGTATAAGACCCATGATAGTAGTGACAAGGACAAAGGATATTGATGTTTAGTGATTGATAGGACAATTTTGATTAGTTTGAATGCCTGGTTTGATTGAAAAGTTCATCTGTGAATGCGTGATTTGCAGTAAAGCGTAGTGTGTGATTGCGTGTTGTTGGATGTATGTGCAGCGATCTGCCTATGCACAAAGGAGATATTTTTGTTGCAAAATGCGTGTTTTTGAATTTTAATGTTTTGAAAAAAAAAAAATTGTTCGTTTTTTCAAGACATTATTTGATTTTTTTGGTTTTTTTTTTAGGACATTATTTGATTTTTTATGATTTTTTCAGGACATTATTTGATTTTTTTGGTTTTTTTAAGGACATTATTTGAATTTTTTTATGATTTTTTCAGGACATTATTTGATTTTTTAAGGACATTATTTGATTTTTTTGGATTTAACATTTTAGCTAAAAATGAACACATGATTTTTTTTATAATGTTTTCAGGACTTTTCTCAATTTTTTTGATTATTTCAGGACATTTTTCAATTTTTATGATTTTGCCCCCAGTGTCTAGCAAGGCAAGGAATATGACAGGTGAATAAATAGGCTTTCTGAAATGTTGGTGGATAGAGGGAAGACAAAGGCCTTTTATCATGGAGACAATACGGATGCAATTTTCAAGGGCTATTGCGTGATGGGACAAGAGACTAGATATGACAATGTAAAGCAGGAACGTGGCATGAGGGACATGTCAAGAGGTTTTTGAAACCATGTTTAAATTTTGCATCCTTGTGTCAGATCAAGATCAAGGAATGAAAAAGAGTGTATAGATAGTGATAAGATATGGATAGGATAAGCAAGACCAAGAATGGATAAGGGACATGGACTGAAGGTCGGGATAGGATACAGGATAGTGGCAGAAAGTTGCAATAAGCTAAGGAATATGGATGAAAGGTTATAATAAGCAAATGGATAAATGACCAAAAGCTATGATGGAACAAAAACTGCAAACAAGATGCGTGATGCTCATGATGTTCCTCAGCCTTGTCAAGATCAAAGGTGGAAAGGCAAACTGGACACGAGGGACAATAGGATAATGGAGTATGACATGGGTGCGATAGGATAATGAAGGGCAATAGGATATGAAGGAGGAAACCTGCCCCCAAGTGTGGTGTGCAAGAAGTTCATAGATTACGCATGATGCCTGTTTGCTAGGTTTTCATCACGGTACTTGCCCAAGGTGCCTGTTTGCTAGGTTTTCACTAGTGGACGAATTATTTTTGCTTTACTTTTTTTTCTTTTGTCTTTTTTTTTCTCACTTTTTTTCAGTAATTTTTTTGGATTTTGACTTTTTAGTCGAAAATGGACACATGATAGGGGATGGAAGAAGGACTCAAACATCTTTTTGTTTGGATAGTAGCCTTGAAAAAAATGGACTATGACCTTTAAAAGTATGCTCAAATACGTTGGTAGGATAAGGACATGGAAAATAAGATGAAACTAAGGCAAGGATTTATGCAAAGGATGGGATCAAAGGATGGAAAATATGCATTGGATAATGGATAGGGTATTGGAGGAATTGGGCTTTAGTGGGTGGAAATGAAGGCAAGATCAACATTGGCACACACCTTGAGGGGTGATGGACTGATGGAGGAAGATTGGGTTTTGGATATGGAGATTTTGATGAAGGAATAGCTAGGGATTTGTGGACATAAGGGCCCAAAATGGATGAAGAAGGTGGTGGAGAAATAGATTTGAGAGATTTGGATGGAGGAATAGCAATTTTAGACACCAATTTTGATGTTTCTTTAGGCTTTTGTGCTTCAAGCAGTTGCTTAGGGATCCACATGGTTTTTGATTTTTCATGCTTTTGTGGTTCCTTGGAGTGCATTGCTTGCACAAGGGATTTAGGAACCCATATATATTTTGACTTTTGTTTTTAAGCAATGGGCCTTTGTGACCTTTTGAATTTTTCCTTTTCTTTTTGGATCATATTTTTCTTTGATTTGACATGTCAATTATATTGGACATGTTGATCCTTGAATACATGTGGATTGCTAGACTTATGACGTTTATACTTCACATCCAAATTGCTTGGAGGGGGAAAGGAATGCATGGATGGATATGAATGAAATGGAGTTATTTTGGTTTGATGAAATTTACTCAAGGATGTGTGCCTTTTCTGACCTTGCATAGAGGACGAAGGGATGTAAGGACCTAAGATGGATGGAAAGTATGATGGGGAAGGTGTATGTTTTGATTTTGATGGAGGAATACCAACATCTTGAGAGTGAGTTGTGTAGACATGACCCTTAAGATCTTCTTTGATATGGAGGGGTCCTTTCTCATGAAGGTCTACTCCTTTTCCTTTATGAATATCTTGACTTGTAGGATACTCTTTTCTTTGGGAAGAAGACGCGAGTCCATAAGGAGGTGGATATGATATGAGAGAAATAACGAGATCTTGAAGTGGATCAGATTGGACCAAAGTGGAAGAACCCATTATGCATGTCGAGGGTTCATGAACATCTTCCACTGATACGTTAGAATCATGAGGGGGATTAGGATCATGAGGGGGACTAGGATTGTGTAGTGGACATGGTTCAATGATAGGCTCTTCAAGAGATGGAATGGGAGAAATAATGGGATCATCAAAAGAAATGTGATCTTAGAGTGTATATGGAGCATTAAGACAAGGAGATGGAGGAACAAAAGGATCTTGTGGTGGATTTAAAGGAATAATTTGATCTTGACAAGGAGGAAGATCATTGGAATCCTCTTTAAAGTTGCTTTGCTCTTGACTTTTAATGGGATCATCATAAAGGATGGAAAGGATATCTGGAATGTCAATGGGATTTGAAAGGACATTTTGTTCATGAAATAGAAGGGGGTCATTTGGGATTGGATGGACTGGGATATCTTGATCTTGCTCAGGGAATGGAGTGTCAATAGGACTTTGGATAGGATAGACAAGAATAGGGGAATCATCATGAGTGTCTGGGAAGATGGGATCCTGGTCAATAATTGGATGGGATGATAAGGTTTCGAGATCTTGATCTTGATTTTCTTTAGGACACATTTCTTCATGCTCTAAATTATCCTCTTGACATGGGGTTGGACTTTGGATATGCATGGAGGATTCTGACAAGGGCTCAATGTTGTGGGATGAAGGAAATGCAGTTTGAACATTTGTGATGGATTCTAGCAAGGAATCAATGCTTGAACATGAGGAAGAGGGACTTCGAATGGGGTCCTCTAAAATAGGTAATGGCAATAAAGTGCATGGTGGCATTGGGTCTTGTATTTTTGAAACATGACAAGGATGTGCATCATGAATTAGATTATCTTGGCAATCAATTATGGATAGCCCTTGGATAATTGCATCCTTGGGTGTATTGGTTGATGAGGACAATATGGAAGGTTCTTGTGAAACTTCTAAAGGTGTAGGGATAGATGTCACTGGAGAGTCAATTTGTTTGTGGGCGGATGAGGCATTGCTAGACATAAGTGTATTATCTTGATCTTCCTCAAAGAACTCACTTGGTAGTTTTCTTAAGAGCATTGCAATAAAGCCACCTTTCTTTCGAGGTTTTGACATGGTTGTATTTGGAATTTGAACTTGTTTGGCAAGGAGTTGGTTCTAGTCTGATGTCATGTTTTGATATTGGACTTGGTTCAATTGTTCCAACATGTTTGAAAATTGGCTTGGTGTGTGCTACAACCTTTGTTTTTGAATGTTTGGTTGTGGTTGTTGACATTGATATGTTGATTGAACTTGTTGATATTCCACCATTGGTTGAATTATTTGTTGACATTGTATAGTTGGTTGGACATATTGTTGAAATTGGACCATTGGTTGTGTTGGTTGTATATGTTGGACCATTGGTTGTGTCTATTGGAAATGTTCGAACTGTTGAACAATTGGTTGTGATGGTTGAAAATCTTATTGATAGTAAACACCTTCTTGTTCTTGTTGTGGAGGCACATAATGTTGAAATCGATGTTGTCTCTTTTCTTGAAATTATTTCATCATCTCTATTTGGGAGAGGAGAGCTGGTATGTCTGATCATTCAAGAGAAGATCTTACATCAATTGGCTCAATCTTTGGATTTTGACCAAGAAATTTTCGAAACATTTTGGACATTTGTGATCTATTCTTCTCAATGTTTTTCACTCTTTGTTCCAAAATCTCATTTTCTTGAGCTAGTTTCTCCTCTAGTTTTTGTATTTGGACATTTACATCATCATGATAAGTTTGATCCAAGTTCTGAGACATGTAGAGATTGGATTGACATGATTGATTTCTCAATTGTGATGACATGGCTTCGTAAGAAGGTTGAGACCTCATTTAGACAAACATGTCACTATGCAAATGCAATATTTTTGGAATTTTTTTTCAAGGATGATGTATGATATGCAACTAAATGCAAACTAAATAGATGAGAATGCAATCTATGGAAAGAATGCAACCTATGTTTTTGTTGTTTTTCAATATTTTGACAAACTTTTTGGAATGCAATCTAAGAAAGAGACCCTTAGGAAATTGAAATGACGTCTAGACCTCAAAGGACAAAAGGACCAAGTGACAAAAGGAAAAAATGACAATGTCTCCCCTATATGCTTGGATACTAAGCTAGGTTTGACAAAAATGATATTAATGAAAGGAAAAATTTTAGACAAGGTCAAGACTCCCTAACAACAACTTAGGGTATCATCCAAAGTTTTGATTTTTCAAGTTTGACAAACCAAATTTTTGAGACTAAATGCAAGAAGGCAATGACTATGACAATGACTTAGGATATGACATGAAAAATATCTAAGGATATGATATGACAAGATGAAGCCAAGACAAGATGACAATAGAATGATAAGGATATGCGAAGACCAATGACTTGGAATATGCAAAATGCAACCTAGGCAAGACCTAATTTTAGCATGACAAGGATAATGCACGAATGTCACTTAAATGGAAATCTATCTTGGATATGACAACAAAATGCAAAATCTAGGGAAATAATTTTGAACCTAAGTGCAAAATGAGGACGCTTGCAATGAAAAGGACTAAAATGAAGGGAGATGACAATATGCCCTAGGACCTAAGTTGGACTATGCAAAACCTAGCCTAAAGTGACATGAATGTTGAGACAATGTTTTTCAATGTGTTTGAAAGCCATGTTTGAAGGTGTTTTGAACTTTGTTGAATGAAATACTCTTGTGTTTAACCTTGTTTTGAATCAATTTGTCTTGTTTTTTGAAATGAGACACAACTCAACTTTTGACAAGCAAAGAAGACAAGATATTTTAACTTAGACTCAAGGCAATCATGCTCATTAACACATTTCTTATGGTAGGTAAGGATAGTAGGTACTTGAGAGGTAGACTTGTTATGAGATTCAAGGAGAATACATAGATGCTTGACCCCACGGGCTCCCCTCCACGGCACTCACTTCTCAGGGCAGCCAAGCATCAGTCCCCATGGAAATCTCCCCATGGTGAACTTAGTATCTCTTCCAAGTATCTGAACTCCTCCTTCTCAAGCAACTAGAAGGATTTTTGGCCTCTAAATACAAGGTGTTTAATAAGGATTTCTGTTAAGTGCTACTCCTTGGTGTCATGCAAGTGTGATTGAGACATAGGCCCACAAAGATACCAAACAAATGTAGTCGTGCAAGCATGATTTAGACCGTGAGGCCCTACTTAGATGTTGATATGAGAAAGAGTTCAAGGGTCATCACTTCCCAAGTAACTACAATTCCCATGTAACCCTTCCTTCAAAGCTTTCGCCCATCAGGTGTTTATTTATAGTGAATTAGAATTCCAAGGTACTCTAGCTGTGCTCACTTTGGGTCGTTCCCTTCTCACGATTGTCACTTGCTTGCAAAAGAAAGCAAATGGTCAGGAAGGCAGGCCCTCTAAAGGTAACAAACAATCCAAAACATGAGAGTGGTATCAAAGATCTGGATTTATGATCACCCTAAGAAGGATGAGAGCATACTTTCCTACTCTAATGTCAAACTCGACAATCAAAGTGAACACATGTTCATTCCATCCTACTTAGAAAACATACTAGGTGCCTAATTAAAAATTGCAAACACAAAGTTTGGTTGGAATATAAGGCAACCTGCAAAATCACTAAGTTAGGAGTTTGATTTGCTTGGTCTTTGACTAGCGAACCTCCATAAAATTTATTAGTAGTTTCATTCTTTTTTTTGTCTTCGTCACATGTAATGCTAAGGTGCTGCACAGAGAATCAGTACCAAAGAAAACCAGAATACAAAAACAGAATGCAGTAATTTGCAAGTAAAAACATTGATTTTCACCTTTGTTTCTGTCCTTACATAGGCATAGAAAACTCCAACACAAGCGCAGAAAACTCAAACACAAGCGCGGAAAACTCCAACACAAGCACAGAAGTGTCCAGAAAGCTCTGAGTTGCCTTCTTTCTTGATTTTTTTACCTGCAAACTGCTCAAATGGCACTCAAAACATGGTTAAATGGTTAGTTCACATCGGATTCACCAATTAATGTAGATAGGAATTTGGAAATCATCAAAGCAGTAGCAAATTGGACTAGCTCAATCACGAAAACTCAATTGCAATGACAAATCCTAATTACATTCAATAGAGATGCATAAAAAACAAGACATTCAATTCAAATGCAAACCATCACAAATGTGAATATCTCCTCCAGAAATCTCCATTGTCCTTCTTTCTCCTTAAAATTACTTTGTTTTGTGGATCTCAACTTCAAGTGCATAAGTATAATATGAAAGCAAGATTGACAAGACAAGACGACAGCATAAGGGTACTAGAAGCGTGATTGATTCGACCCTTTGATTGAAGAAATTCATCCAATTTATAGACAAATTGGATAAAAGACCAGATTAGCATGAAAGTGAATCGAATGGAAATTCAAATCAAGAATAGCAAAATTATGACAAGTGTGACAAATTGCTATGCAAAGATTTATGACAATTTATGACAAATTGATATGCAAGGATTATGACAAGAATTTGAAATAGAAATAGACATTTAGGAATTTAGGAGAAATTAGAAAAATTAAGTTAGAAATGATGACTTGGAATTTAGGAAATTGATGAAAATTAGGTAAATTAATTAATGATTTCTCATTCATTAATTAATTTACAAAAAGAGGAGGAATTAATTAGCCAATTAAATAAATATTTAATTGTGACAAGAAGACTTAGGATAAATAAATAAATCATTTAACCTATAGAGAAAAATGACAAACAAGGTTAAATGAACAAATCATAAAAACCCTAGAAGATGAATTAGAAATGCAAGGACGACAATTAGGTCTTGATGTAGGATTGATTTGATCATGATTCTAACTTGATAAAAGACCAATGTTGATAAATGATTTGATTGATAAATGCACCAATTGACGAGGAACAATGACTAATTGATCCAAATTGACATGATTGAGAAGGATGACGATCCATGACAAATTGATCACAAAATGACAAGATTGAAAATGACAACGATCGATGACAAATCGAATGACAACGATCGATGACAAATCGATCACTAGATGACAAGATTGAAAATGACAATGATCAATGATAAATCGATCACAAGATGACAAGATTGAAAAGAGGACAAAACCCTAATTAGGATTTATGATGTCCTAAATGATGACAAATGAGCACACACATTGATGCGACAGGATAAGATCGACCAAAATCATGACTGAAGATTGTTATCGACAAGACCAAATTCAAAAGTGAGACAAATGAAGAATGAAGAAGAAGGACTTGATGCTCACAAATGATAAAGACCAAGTGCGCAACATAGGAGAAATGTTAATGCGACGCAAAACCCCTAAAATAAGGCAATGCGCAAATGTTAAAGTATGACTCCACAAGCATTGACCATTTTTAGACGTCTATAGCTGCAACTCTTCTTCCATGGCATCCATCTATTTCTAACTTTTTCTGGCCTCATTGAATGTCTTAGGTCCCACTTCAGTCATGAGGAAGAAATTGACTTGTTCATCAGTCCTAGAAATTCTTCTTCTAGTATGCACACCATCACTCTTATTACCTAAAATTTGCTCTTTTGGGTGGTTTTTTTGCACATACTAGTTAGGAACCTTATTGGATACCTCTTCTAGTTCATTGTCTAACTGAGCTTCTTCACCTTCATCACCAAAATCATCATACCAGTTCACTTGTGCTTGTCTTCCTTTATGCATATCCTCATCAACTCCTACATGCACACTCTCAATAACTCTTATTGTATTTTGTTATAGTATTTGTAGGCCTTACTGTTAGTTGAGTAACCAAGGAAGATCCCTTCATCACTCCTGGAGTCAAAACTACCTAAACCATCCATGTCTCTCTTGATAAAACATTTGCTTCCAAATACTTTGAAGTACTTGACTAATGGTTTCTAGTCATGCCACAACTTATAAGGTGTCATTCTGTTGTTTGTTCTTAGTTGAACCCAGTTCAAGGTATATGCAGTAGTATGAATTACTTCCTTCCAATATATGTTCAGCAAACTTGCCTCATTTAACATGGTTATGGACATCTCCTTGACTATCTTGTTCTTCCTTTCTACTACACCATTTTGTTGTGGTGTCCTGGGGGTTGAGTATTGCCTTCTAATTCCATGTCTTTCACAGTCATCTTCAAACTCATTTGATGTGAACTCTCCACCCCAATCTGATCTTAGGCATTTTAGCTTGCACCCACTTTCCTTTCTTTGTCTTTCCTAGCAGATCTGCCAAAACTTATTTGCTCATCTCCACCGATTTCATTATAGGGACATTTCATAGCAAAGTGTCCAACTTTGCCATAGTTGAAGCATTTGAGTGGTAATTTTCCTTTATACTTACCAGATCCTCTCTTGAGCTTTCTGAAAAAAATTTCTACCTCTGCATCTAAATCTTCACTGGACCCTTTGTGAGAAACCTCTTCCTTTCCCTTTTTGATGGAATTGAAGGTTGCCTCTTTCCTTGAAGATGCTTCACCGGATGTCCTTATTTCATAGGCAGTTAGAGAGATAAATAGCTCATCCATTGTGAAGGTTTTCAAATCCTTGGCTTCCTCTATGGCAGAAACCTTAGTATCATACTTATATGTGAGAGATCTAAGTACCTTCTTGACAATAATCTCATCATCAATTTCCTCTCCAAGTCCTCTGATGGTGTTCACAGTTTCATCTACTCTATGAAGGTAGTCTACAATCTTTTCTTCATCTTTCATACTGATGCCTTCAAGCTGACCTCTTAGTGATTGCAGCTTGGCCTCTTTTACTTTGGCATCTCCTTCAAATAATCTCTACAATTTATCCTAAGTCTCCTTGGTGGATGCATAATGCATGACCTTGACAAACTCATTATCTGACAGCCCGCTTAGGATAGCATGTTTAGCCTTTGCATTATTCTCATACTCCTTCTTAGCATCCAGATCAGTGGGAGGAACACTAGGGACAATATACCCATTCTTGACAGACATCCACACATCAAAACCAAGGGAGGAAATATAAGTATCCATTCTTCTTCTCCAGAAGGCATAGTTAGATCCATCAAACATGGGGGCTTTTGAGGAGGTGGACTCATTTCTTGCCATTGTGTTCTTTGACCAGAATCTACCCAAGCTAGAGAAATTTTTAATCAACTGGGAACCTTGTTTTGATACCATTTGTTGAACACAATGTACCACTGATAGGGGGGGGTGAATCAGTGGTTCCTAAAATGTTTTCTTTTTAAACCAAGATTGGAGTACCGGTAACAACTTAAACACTAAACAATCAACCCGATAAGATAAGAGAGGATATCAAAAGAGGAAAACACACAAATGCATAACCCACAACACCAGATGTATGAGGAAAACCCAATATGGGAAAAACCTAGGTGAAAAATGTTATTGGAGTCTACTACTCCAATCCAGCCTCACAATGAAACAACAGATTACAATTATTTAGGGAAGCAACCCAAGGAGCACCAACCCCTATTGATTTAGGGCATCAACCCAAGGAGCACCAAGAACCAACTCGATGTAATATAATGATATAATTTTAATGCAATGATAGCACCTAGTTGCAAATGAGTTCTACAACACCTGATCAATGGATGTCTATTGGTTATCAACTTCCTTTGTTTCACCAATCCTTCTTTTGTCGGTTATCAGATTGCTCTCTCTGATCTCTTACTAGTTGCTCTCTTCTTCTCTTCTCCTTCTCAAAACCTCACCCTACACAATATCTCATTTGGATGCCTTCCTAAACTTTCAATACCTACTGGTATGTTTGATCGTTAAGACTATAGCAGTTCACTAGTTACTCTGTCTCTATCAGTTAGAACCTTTCACCAGTTCAACCTGCTAACACACACTCTAACTCTTTGTAAAAGAACTCTTAGGCAAATAGTTTCTCTTCTTGCTCAGGCTCTCTTCTTCCTCTCAATTTGCATCCATCATCAATCAATTTCAGTCTTGAGTTGACATATTTAACTGTGAGGGTTCTCGCCAAAAGCAACATTCAAATGGTGGCGTGTAAGGGTTTACCTTCATCAA
This sequence comes from Cryptomeria japonica, assembly GCF_030272615.1. Lineage (NCBI taxonomy): Eukaryota > Viridiplantae > Streptophyta > Pinopsida > Cupressales > Cupressaceae > Cryptomeria > Cryptomeria japonica. The sequence goes on from NC_081407.1 coordinate 584,850,487, forward strand.
CTCAATCCGTATGAGATCTGATATGATCTACTTTTCTAGAATGGTGATCTGCATCACACCAAACAACACCACCATCTCCTTGCTTTTCAATGTGTGTTTTTTTTATTTTTGGATGTCTACGACATGCTTTTTTTGTTTTGCTTTGTCAATCGCCATTAATGGCTCAACCGTTTCCTTCAACCAATGAGTACAAGGATCATATCGTCCTGCAAGGTTAGCTCAATCACCTTGCCACTCTGTCTTCCTCAAGCCACAACATCTTGCCCCCTGTTAGGCCCAATATGGAAAGCTAATGTACTGAGAGGGGAGGGGTGAATCAGTACTTCAAATCTTTTATTCAACAATAAATTTACTGTTAAGCATAAATTGAATATTTTTGAAAATGTCATGCCCAAAATTTAGGGCAAAAACGGAATTTTTTTTTTTTTTAAATACTAATTAATTAAATAACAAGGTTCGCTATCATGACATGTGTTAACATGTTAGCCATAACAATAATCAAACTAACTCTGATACTAACTAAGTATCGAAAATTAATTAAAATTTATTTGCGGAACCTAAATGTTTTAATTTATTTTCTCATCCAATATAGTCGTTAAGGTAATTAAATCACACTCATTAAAAATAGAAGACGTAGATAAAAATTAATCTCCAATGAATCCATATTGTCTAAAATACATTTTAAATCATTAATTAATTTAATCGATTAAGGCGTCAAATTAATTTCTTAATGACATTATCCGATGAGGATAATTATCTTTCCAAAGTTGAATTTAGTTTTCAAGGGATTAGTTTCCCCTTTATTTAATTAAGGCTTCACAAATAGTTAATTCTAAAAATAATTAATTGGAATTAAAACTTCCCTGTCTAACTAAATCGAAACCCTAACTAATTTTAAAGGTAAATTTTCCCACAACTTATAAATAAATTTCATGCAAACCCTAATTTAAATTACATTATAATTTACTTCTTTGACACTTAATTTTTTATTTTTTTTAAATTCCCTTAAACTTATTTATCTTCCCCCCTACCCTAGCTCTAACCGAGCTAGGGTTTTCTTTTTTTTTCTAAATTTATTATTTTATTTTTTTATTGACCCTACATTTTGTAGGGCAGCCATGATCGGTGGACGGAATCTGCGGACAGTGGACGGGATGAACGAACGTAGGAGGAGGCGAGAGGCAGGGGTCGGCGCTGCCGAAAACTCCACTGTGCAACGCACAGTGGGCTCGGCCGCCAGCCACTGTGTATCACATAGTGAGCACGGTCACCGGCCACTGTGCAGTGCACAGTGAGCACGGTCACCGGCCACTGTGCAGTCAACAGTGAGCTCGGCCCACCGGCCACTTTGCAATACACAGTGGACTCGGCCGCTGGCCTCTGTGCATTGCGCAGTGAGCTCGGCCCCTGGCCGAACCCTCCATTTAAACTTTTTTTTTTTTTAATTTTTTTTTTTAATATATATATATATATATATTATATATATAAATATATATATATATATATATATGTATATATTTATATATATGTATATATATATATATATGTATATATATATATATACATATATATAAATATATACATACATATATATATATATACATATATATATATATATATATATATATATATATATTTGTTTTATTTTTTTGTATATTTAAAAACATTGATAGAAGATTATTTATAATTTCTATGATATATATAGGATTTAGATGGGATTTATATAATTTTAGCACTCTGATTATTTTTGTATATTTTCAATGGCATAAATACGATTTTGCTAAAGGCTGAGTTAAATAAATATAACAAGAATACAACAAAGTAAATAGCCATAGATCTATTTCCTACAATAAAATAACAATAAATATCAATAAATTTAATAGCAACTTAACGATCTAAAGTTTAATAAACTCAAATTAAGGGATTTAAAAGAGATGAAATGCTTCCGATTTTTATTCCTAAAATTAATTATGAAATTTCACTTCTTGCAACTATTATTTACTAGAGTTCATAAAACTTAGATCTTACAATAGGAAAAAATAGACTGCAATATACATATTTAAAACCACATGCATACATTCATTAAAATATTAACAATGAATACTGCTCATATTTTTCTGCAAGTAAAATGAAGGTAAAATTAATTAAAAACTGATTTTTTTTTTCTTTTTCCATATTACAAAAAAAAAAAAAAAAAAACTATTGCATGCAAATCAAAAGCAACCCCTTTTTAAAAAAAAAATAGAAAGTAGAAGCAAATCTAGTTTTTTTTACAACTCAATCGATATTCTACAAAATTTATAAGATGTTTCTTTATTTAACTACAATAACAAATCTCATGTCTACTTTCAAGATTACAACTTGCCTCTCATCCCAATGAATGAGGGTATATTTCTCCTATCAAATTTTAAACTAATAACTGCAATGAATTTAAGTTTCTTCAACAATAATCTTCTACAACTTTTTCACTGTTCCTATTCTTTTCTCCTGACATTCCTGCATAAAAATCACAATATGACCACGGAGTGCTCACCTCCCAGCCTAGGCTAACTAGTAGCCACCCCCGAGCTCGGAGAACCAAGTTCCTAGATGGGTAACAAACATGCAAGCACATAGAGGAAAAAAAAAATACACACACAGATATTTAGACACACTCCCAACTTGGCTACACAGCACCACACTTTGGTGATGACTTTTTTTTCAAGGGTGGTAGTGGACCAATACCCTGAGGAGAACTGCAAGTATGAAAAAAATAAGTAGCCACCTCATGGCATAATAAATACATCAAAAATATCAACCCCTTATTCCTTATGCCCCCCCAAAGGCATTCTAGCCTTATATCCCTCCTTATGACCCCCATTGCACAAACAAGCCATGCAGCAAGGGTCACACAAAGATCCCTTATGATAGCTCTCAAACGAGAGTCTCTCACTCGAGGGTTGTCACTGCTACCACCCACAAGATCCTCCTCTCTCCCAAGAGTAAGAGGTCTTGAGAAAACTCCCAAAACACAACAAAGCATAATGCAAAATTTTCAAATGAATTTCTAAAAAGAGACATTCAAGAACATAGATTTCTTACACCAATCATACTCTCAAACACAAACAAGAAAATAGACATTTTAAAGGATAATGAAACCAACCTTAATCTGCCCAATGGTAGTATACTATTTGAGGAAGAGCTACCCAATCCACGGATCTTCTTCTTTTACCCTTAGACCAATTTTTTTATCAAAACTATTCTATTCTTTTCAAAATTTCTCTTGTCTCCAAAAATGGAGAGTGGGTCATTACCCTCAAATTTTCCAATTCTTTCTTAAGAAGCTCATTCTCTGAGTTCTCATAAGTTTCTAAAAACCAAAAAGGAAAGTAAAGCAAAATCGAAAAAAGACTCCCATTCGAATAGGAAAAAACTCAATTAGATTTAAACTTCTAATTTTCAATTTTCGCACAACTCAAAAAAGCCAATTTTTAAAGCGTCAAAAAGGTCACTAAAAAGTAGAAACTTGCCTAAAATTACCCTTAACCCCTAGGTATACCTTATGGGCTTTAGGAAATCCTATTAAACTACCCCTAGGTGTTCATTTAACCCATTTTAAACCCCTTTGAAGTTTATTTTCGGGTCAAACATATGTTGACCTCTCCAAAGATTCTTTTCTCAAGGTTTTTATGACATCATGTTATATTAATTAAAAAAAACTATAGTAAAACACTTTCCCACCAAGAGACCAAAAATAAAACAATTAAACTTAAATCCACACATGTGTCAAGTGACACCAATAAAACACTTTTACAAATTATAACATGAAATTGTCTCTTGCGGGTTTCACACATTAAATTTAAATAATACTTAACACACATACAGCATATACTATTATGAATAAAATACAACACAAACGAGGTGTTGTCTCTCCAAATAGACAACCCCTGGCTTACGAACATACATAAGTCTAGGTTTGGTTCTCCATAATATTTCCATGGTCGCATGGATAATTCCTGCGCAACTCAATTTACACATTAGTACTTCCAAATAATCTCATATAACATAAAACACATGAATAATAATGCACTACAAGCACTCTGCATACAACATACATTTATCAATCAATACATCTTTCATCCAAATAACTCCACATAACAATTATCATCATTCACATAATTTTGATCCATACATTAAAACATGCATTCCTATTTCTATCATCATAGTAAAGTCCTGCAAATCCAATAATGACATACCTCCTCTCATATTTATCCTATTTTAGGATCATATAGAGTTCTTTATCATAAAGCATATAAATGAAGCATCAACATTCATCAATGTTATCAAATCACGAAATCATATACGTTCTACATTCCAGACATAGCTAACATACGTTAAATCAAGATTATCTAGTCATTGGATCTTTTAGGATTTTAAATTCATAAAATATCAAAATGCACACCACAAGGTGCAATAACTCTATAACTCGGTTCAATTACCTTTCTCACCAATCTATCTGTCTAACACAGTCCATTCTATTAAATTATAAAGCATTTATTAATAGGTCAAACATGGTCAGCTAAGTAAATCAAAGCTTAGTTTGGGGAAGGCCTTACAGAAACATAAAATAATGCTAAAACAAATAGATAACAATCATACATGATTCACTACATAACACTTATCTTTTGGTTATGCAAAATCTCCTTGTTAGAGAGAAAAACTGCGATGGGGATGGCACCCACAACTTCACTACTGCAATAGTAAAGGTTGCTCGGTTAGAGCTACATATTTAGCTATTTCTGATAGCTTACCCTGTTAGGAGTATCAAGATCTTTAGATCTACCTTGCTAAAGGATTTTACATCACATACTAAATGTTGCACCTGGTTAAAGGCTTTACAATTTATAGACTTTGTTAGATTCTTTTACCCTGTTAAAGGTTTCTCTTACAACTCAAAATATTACTTTCAAAATCTTACAAAATATCTGCAACTTCACATCTAAAATGTTATAGCAGATTCTATGTGCTCAAAATGAAATTACCTTACTTATAGCATACCTCGGTAACCCATAAACCTTTATGTTTACTATGTTCCTTGACTGTTCTCTGAAATCCTTCTCGGTGACCTCTCTGTATCTGTAACAGTCATAACACTCAGTGATTTCCCATGATTTTGCTTTTCACATATGTCTGTCTTCACACTCACATGTCTTGCTTCTCAGTCATACACACATACATACTTGATCCTCAATTCATGTTGTATAAATAGATCTCTTACGACGGTGATCTTGCTCATGCTTTGATTTTACAAACATGATTCATTAAATGAATAACTATACAAATTATTTCATTGGATAGATGTCCTCAAAATCATACAAAATCTTAACTGCAATTTCCAATGTGATAACGGTTCCTTGTTCCTCGATCTTTGTAACATGTTTCCCATATGTGTCTAGGTTCAATGAATCCGGTAACACGTTTTACTTGGTGTGTATCAACTTGGTATACCATCTTTGCTACTCGGTAGTCATAGAACGTTACTCGGTAGACAGCTCGATGTATACTAAACTTTGTGACTTGTAACTTCTGTAACCGACTGCTCTGTGCTTACTGACTAAGAATTTTGATAGTAATAGCCGACTAGAGTATATAGAATGACTTTGGACATAAAACTAATGACAACTTAGTAAATAGTAACAATCTCCCCTTTTGACATTAGTTTTGAAATGTTTGACAAAACTTCTTTCAAAGTCATAACTCAAAAAATCTATATACTTACAAAATTTGACTGAACTGACAGTATATACAATTGTCAATAAAATAGTATACTCAAATATACTCCCCTTATCAATATACTATACATAACTCTGATTATGCATGCATTGTGATCAATATTCTATATTCCCTACTCAATTCACTGCTTGGTGATCACTGCTCCCCCTGTCAAAATTATCTATATACTCTATACTTCCCCTTTTTGACAAACATCAAAAATAGTTACCATTCGGTGGAGGCAACTAGTCAAAAATGGATTTATAATTTGTTCTTGCATTGGTGAGAGCGGCAAAGAGTGCATCCTTGACACTATCCATGAGTGAATTTTGAGCTGTAATATCAGCTAACAATGAAATTAGCCCATCTAAAGTGCTTCCCTCTTGCTAAGTAGATAAGGAGGTAGCCTTGTTGATCTGTTATTGGATGGAGGACAAGTGTGGAATGAATAAAGTTTGAAGAGTCATAATATCCACCCTTATTTTGTGCTCTTCATTCCTAAGTTCCAGTTGTTAAGCCATGAGCATTTGTAACTTGGTATAGAAATTATGAATAGAATTTGGCTCAGTGGTCAACTTATTGGAGAGATCGGTGATCTCTTTCTAAGTCACTTTTGTTTTATTCTTGATATCTTTAATGAATAAAGAGAATGTATAGAGTTTTTGAAATAAATAAATAATGTGCTTGAGTTGAGGGGACAACTCAGCAATAAATTTGACTAGTTTGACTTTATCGATAGCAATCGCTTTCTGTACCTCTTCAATCATTTTTGCAGTGACCTCTTTGTCCTTCAATTTGCTCAAGTATTCAGATGCATCTACTCCAGATGTCTCGATCTGATTGAGGAGTTCATCCAGTTGAATATGGATGGATGCATCTTTTGTCATTGTAGCTTCAGGTAGCATATCTATTAATAGTGCTTTGACATTCTGAAGTACTATGTTTTTCTTTTGTATAGCCATTTGTCTCTCTTGTTTTGCTTTGGCTTTGCATAGTTCACCGAATTCAATTAGTGCTTTCCCTTTTAATTTGGATATGTCTACATTCGGCAACACAATTGGTTTTGACAAATCTAACTTGAAACTATGCTTTTTCATTTTCTTTTCTTTAGACGAGGAGGCTTTCACCGGTTGAACTAATACAATGGCTTGGGAGGCTTGTTTACCCTCAGTAGGTTGCTCGGTAGAGGCAACACTTTTATCAATTTCTGTAGCCTCAAAGGTAGACTTCATGAATTCTTGCTTGGGGTCTTAGTTGTAACATTTTCAGTACTTGAAGGGGCTTGAGAAGTTTATTCCTCGGTGGCCTGAGAAGTAGCTTCTCCTTTGGTAGACTATTGACCCTCTTTTCCTTATTCAGTATCCCGAGGTGTCTCGGTTGAAAGATGTTGACTTATCGGAGGATAGGACTTGACTTGTTCCAAAACTGAATCACTTGATACCAATTTGGCATAAGAATTTCCTTCTATCATTTCCTGTTCCTATTTCTCGGTATCCATGACATCCTCATCAGGTTGTATGGTTTCTATGGGATCTTGCTTGGTGATGTCCACTATTTCAACTTCACCTTTCTCATCAGTACTCTTGATTTGAAAGATTTCTTGCCATTTTTCCTTTGTCTCATTCTCTACATCAAGATAAAGACCATTCATCAGTTTCAAGGCTCTTTGCTTGACTAGGAAGTTTGAGTGGTAGTTTTTCAGATGTTCACTTATCTCATCTACCGGCATGTCTGGAAAGAGATGTACCAGACTTCTTTCTCTCATCTTCTTTTCTGAGTCCATGGCATATTTCCACCTGTTATCAATATGTAAATACAATGCTTTTGGAAAAGAATTATTTACTTCCAATGGGACCAGTCGGAATTTCAGAAGAGTGCAGATGATAGCTTCTTTAATTTGTCTCTTTTCTGCATCAGATCTGGAGTCATATTTTACATATCTAAATGCTCCAAATCCACCATATTGCTTCAGATTGGCACAAAAATTATCAACACTATGTACTTCTTCCTTTTTACTCTTAACAATCTGAAATTTATTTTTGTCTTTAGATTCGGTGTCACTGGACTCTTTGTTCAAAATGAGTCTTCGAGTAGACTTCTTATAAGTTTTTGTTACCTTTGGAACTATAACACTTTTCTGTTTCTTGCTCGGTGACACTACAAATGATCTAGTGTTTGGGTGCTTCACTGGAGGAGTCGGTGATACCTATGATGTATCCTATTTCTTTCTTTTCAAAATTTTCCCTTTTGGCAACTCGGTGCTCAATGTAATAGCTACTTCTTGGGCTTCAAATTCCTCCTCGGTTATGACTTGAATACTCTTGATAGGAGTGGAGGAAGAAGCTTCTCCAAATTTCTTCGTTAATGCTTTAATCATTTTTGTTGCTTTCCTTGTAGCCTTTGGTACTACAATGCTCATTTTGACTTTTTCCTTAACTTCTTCATATGTACCGTATCTGATCTCAGTAGCATACCTTAGTAATGCAAGAAAAGAATCTATCTACTACTGTGTAATGTCAAAATCAATCTCATAACCCATGGGTGGCAAAGATTGAGTCCTTGGCTCTATGACATTAACATAGCAGTAGTCGGTGTCCACTTCAAAACATATACTATCCTTGTATTTCTCCACTAATTGAGGTGGTATCCTATACCTGTTATGCATCTTTTCTTGAAATTTGCTAAAATAATCATCCATAATCTCATTGAAGTTATCACCTAGCTGTTTGATGAAGTCATTGATTTGATGGGTGATTGGTCGGTGTAGCTCCCAAACTACATTACCAACTAATGGAAAGAATTTCTCAAAATAGAAAAACATGCATACCAAAAGTGATCTAAACTTCAGTGTGTTTGTCGAGTTGTTCTTCTTCGGCTTCCTTATGGTGTTGAGATTTTCAAACAGATTTTTCAACAACACTTCGCATAGATCAATCTTCATGCCTTTCTTCACAATTTTATACGCTAAATCAAAAGCTATAAAGAGTACATTGTTTTCCCTTGCCGATTGAATGAAACAATAACCTATGACTGTAATTGCAAACTTCAGCTCTGCATCTATGACATTGTTCAGTTTCAAACCTCTGTAATCAGATTCAACTCTAGTTAAAGTGATCAATTCTTTCTGTGAAATCATTTTTTGAGCTCGGGCATGGTCGAAAATAGGGTAACCAGTGATCAAGTGGATGATTTCCTTGCTGATTTTGAATGGTTTCTCCTCTAACCACATGAAGTCATCATGAACTCTGCTTAAAATAAATTTAACCCATTGGGGTTTGAAGACTCGAGGGTAGGTTAGGGCTTCGGTAAATCCCTTGACTTTAATCTGTTCATACTTGCTATCCAATTTCCCATCAGTAGATAATTTATCATATGTGTCCTTGATCTCAATGTGACCTAGATCCTCAACATGACACTTAGTGAAGAATCTGACATCCTCAACTAATAAAACCCTATCCAGAATGAGTGAAAATACAGTTTTATCATCTAGTTCATATGCTACTTTGGGAGGTAGTGAATATTGCAGTACGGGCTTCTCAATGTTCTCAACAACAACAGGTTTCTGAATCTTAGGAGCCATTTCAAATTTTGGATAATCACTAACGAAATAGTCTTAGGTTTTGAAAACTTTTAATTGGCAGACGTCTTCCACTTAGTAAATATAACACAACTGATATGATCGGTTAACTTGCTTAACAATGCATTGTGATTGATATAAATACCTTGAATTTCACTTCGGTAGAGATTTGATCACCTTTGAATCACTTCGCTCTACTTTCTAAAAACTTGGTAAGTGTAAAATGACCATGCAAAAGCTTTAAGTACACATTATACCTTATTGGGCTCCATGCAGTTAGGTTAGAAAACATTAAATGCACTCGGTTCCACTAAACCAATTTACCTTTCTTTTTGTGCTTTTACCAAGTAGCCAGACTTCCTGTATTTACCGACTTGACAGGCTTCCTACATTTATCGACTTGACTAGTGCTCCAAAAGACTTGATAGAATTTTCAAACTTGCTAATGCATCTTAGCTATGCAGATTTTGAATTAAGTACATGATTAAATAGGAATTGTTTAAGATTTAACCTTGAGAGAATGCAGTCCCTTCATACCTTTACCGATTAATTTGGAATAGATGCACCTAACTTGGTAGGTAAGGTGCTTTCTTCATTTGACACAATTTCCTTCTTTTTCCAAATCATCTGGAATTTGCTTTTTATTTCTTCAATATCTCCTCTCGGTTGATCTCTGCAATCTCTAGCCAAGTGTCCAACTTTGTGACAATGAAAAGATGCCATAGTAGGATTTCTCCATGATCTTCGATTATTCATTCCAAACCATATAAAATAGTTGGAACTTATATGTCCATATCTTCCATAGCATTCACACTATATCCTTGTATTGTAATCCCATGGTACTGCAGTATATTGTTGGTTAATATCTGTGTGAGTTCAGTAGCCTCTAGTATTTGCTCGGTGTGCAGACCACATATAGTTCTTCTTCTTAAACCAACACTTCTCGGTACTATGTCCATATCTATTGCAGTTTTTACAAAACCCTTTGAATTTTGCCTTTTGATAATTGCTAATAGACTTTGTCCTACATTGATTAGATGTGTGACCATATTTATTGCAATTGTTACAATAACCATTAGACCTAATGACATTCGGTTGCTTACCTTTTCTGATTTGGCACAAGTTGGCAATATGTCCTTGTTTTCCATAGTAGTTGCAAATAGGCTTCTTTCCTTTGATGTTTTTCTTATTTCTAGCTTGCTTTGATGATTCTCCTCTCTCGGTAGTGTGGATTCCCTTCTTGGTAGAGTCTATTCCTTTGTAACCGAGTCCTGCATCTTTGTTGGGTCTTCTTGTAGTTAGTTGCTCATCCAACATCTTTGATGCTTCATAACTCTTCTTCAGTGTTTCTTTGGATTTCTTCTCTACTTCAAGTTCATCGGTCAATCTTGATAGTTCAAGTTTCAATGCTTGATTCTCATCATCTTTTAGATTTTCTTCATGATGTGCATAACCCAATTGATCTGATAGATTACTTTGTATTCCAGTCATCCTAGTGATTTTATCATTCTTTTCAGACACTAATGCTTCAAGTTGTTGTTTTTGTCTTTCCATATCTCTTATGTTATCCTCGGTTGTCCTCAATGCATCAAGATTTTTATTTATCTATGTGCTGAAATGTTCATGTTCTCTTTTCATTGCTTTTAGCTAATCAGTCAGTGCTTTGTTCTTTTCTTTCAATGCTCCAATCGTCTCTTCAGTCTCTTTAGATATACTGTTCTCAGATGATGTCTCAATCTGTTCCACCAACTCTTGAGAGTCCTGCAAATCATCAGACAATCTTCTTCTAACTTTCAGTGATCTTTGCATTTGTTTCTGCATGTCAGCAATCACTTGATTAGCATGATCCAATTCATTTTGAAGATTCACAATTCTTTGAGATTGTTTGTAGCCTTCCATTGATAAGTTCTTTCTCTTTAGGCAGTTAAACCCTTTTCCAAGATTCAAGCTCTGATACCAATTGTTAGGCCCAATATGGAAAGCTAATGTACTGAGAGGGGAGGGGTGAATCAGTACTTCAAATCTTTTCTTCAACAATAAATTTACTATTAAGCATAAACTGAATATTACTTAAACATAATATAATGCTAAAAAAAATAGATAACAATCATACATGATTCACTCCATAACACTTATATTTTGGATACGCAGAAACTCCTTGTTAGAGAGAAAAATTGCGGTGGGGATGGCACCCACAACTTCACTACTGCAATAATAAAGGTTGCTCGGTTAGAGCTACATGTTTAGCTATTTCTGATAGCTTACCTTGTTAGGAGTATCAAGATCTTTAGATCTACCTTGGTAAAGGATTTTACAACACTTATACTAAATGTTGCACCTGGTTAAAGGCTTTACAAATTATAGACTTTTTTAGAGTCTTTTACCCTGTTAAAGGTTTCTCTCACAACTCAAAATATTACTTTCAAAATCTTACAAAATATCTGCAACTTCACATCTGAAATGTTATAGCAGATTCTATGTGCTCAAAATGAAATTACCTTGCTTATAGCATACCTCGATAACCCATAAAATAACTCGGTAAACCTTTCTATTTACTAAGTTCCTTGACCATTCTTTGAAATCCTTCTCGGTGACCTCTGTGTATTTGTAACAGTCATAACACTCAGTGTTTTCCCATGATTTTGCTTTTCACATATGTTTGTCTTCACACTCACATGTCTTGCTTCTCAGTCATACACACATACATACTTGATCCTCAATTCATGTTGTATAAATAGATCTCTTATGACGGTGATCCTGTTCATGCTTTGATTTTACAAACATGATTCATTAAATGAATAACTATACAAATTATTTCATTGGATAGATGTCCTCAAAATCATACAAAATCTTAACTGCAATTTCCAATGTGATAACGGTTCCTTGTTCCTCGATCTTTGTAACATGTTTCCCATATGTGTCTAGGTTCAATGAATCTAGTAACACATTTTACTTAGTGTGTATCAACTCAGTATACCATCTTTGATGCTTGGTAGTCATAGAACGTTACTCGGTAGACAGCTCAGTGTATACTAAACTCTGTGACTTGTAACTTCTGTAACTGACTGCTTTGTGCTTACCGACTAAGAATTTCGGTAGTAATAACTGACTAGAGTATATAGAATGAATTTGGACATAAAACTAATCACAACTTAGTAAATAGTAACACATCCCATGATTTGAGGGCTCCGCATTAATGCCGCCCTGCTCGTCAGACTAATATGTCGATGAATACTTCATCAACCTTTGCATGCTCATCACCTAGTGTCCACCTAACATCCTTGTCAACATCCACCTCTGCTCAGACTAAAAAGTCAGTTTTTACATTCTTCACTGACCAAGACTCACCACCAGTATAACCTAACTTCACCAGTGGACCTTCATACCTCCTAACCTCTTCTCTGTCGGTGGATCAACTTGGCCTTCCACCAAACATGTTGGTCCATTTACTGAATCCATTTATCGATTTCATTATTCTTCTCTTTATCTATCAGTGATCACATCCCTCTATTCTTCTTTTCATCTTTGCTTGCTTTCCAGTGGTCTTGCTTAATCGGTAGATGCTTCAATTCATGTGTACTGATAACATACCTTTTTTGTCTACTTACACGCTTCATCCTTCATACCGGTTGACATCATTACTTACTTCACCCATACTAGTCACCACTACCTACTCATCGGTGACCATTCCATACCGGTTGACATCAATGACAACATAATGGCAACACTATGCTTCCACATTTCTCATTAACCCACCATGTAGTCTGTAATTGAAACAATCACGCTCAATCATTGTCTATAGAGCTCCCAGTTTTTTTGCATACTCATCCACCATAGCATTCCCAAAGAGATATCTTTTGTCTCATGCCCTAAATAAGTTCTTTCATTTTTTGTCAGTGAGACTTAAGGTTTTCGGAGAGACTATCACAGGTATTTCATTTCTCATTGATAATGCCTCTAGTATAACTTTCACTACGAGGAAAATAGAATCTTTTTTTAAAAAAATAATTTTACCTTAATGTTTTTGGGCACACGATTTTCCTTGTGGCATATTGAAAAAGAAACTTCTCCTTACTTGTGAAAAATAGCTCCATGTAAAAATATTTAAATGATTTTCATCATTATTCCCACTATAGTATCTAGCAAAAATTAAGCTTGGAGTGGAACACTAAATCCCGACGCTGCCTTGGTGAATTTGGAGCACAACTTTATATCTTCACTGAATAATATATTTGACCTTGAGATGATTTACTTCGCCCACTAGGATATCCTAGTGTTACATCGAGATAACTTTGCAGATCAGAAGAACAATTTATTTTTATCCCAATTAAGGAGGTTACCCCAATGAGAATTTGAAAAGAGTGGGTCCACCACTTTGTAACTTTTTATTTAAATTATTTTGAATGATTAAAAGAGCTTCCATTTGATATTAAACGTTCTCTAATAAATTTCCTTTGTGTTCTTCTTTTAATCTTCCAAACGGCTTTTATTTTGGTCAACATGTTTTCTATTATATTTTATTTTTCTGTCCTGCTCCAAACACTCCCTTATAATTTATATTTTTTCCATCTCCAATAAATATTATTATTAATTCATTACATGATTTAAATAATAATAATTAAATTTGAGTTATGACTATAAGGTGATGATATGATGAATCAATAAGGATTTGATCAACTACTGAGATGGGGGGTGAATCAATAGATATAAAACAAACTAAACTTTCACCAAACTTAATCCCAACTCACAAACAACTTGCAAAACTAACTAGTTTAGATAATGTATCAAAAATAGATGTTGCACTATCAAGCTTACCGGTTGACTAGAACATCAATGATACAATGTAACAGATCTGAAACTCACATACCATTTAACCAAAAAATTAAACCACTTTACTAACATTAGTAATAGCTCATTTCAAATCATTCCCAGTCATCTAATCATATCTAAGTGGCATTACCAGTTAATCATATCTGTAGACACCTAAAAATGGTCAACGCTTGCGGAGTCATACTTTAACATTGGTGCATTGCCTCATTTCTCCTATGATTCACACTTGATCTTTATCATTTGCGAGCATCGAGTCATTCTTTTTCATTCTTCAGTTGTCTCGCTCTCAAATTTGGTCTTGTCAACAACAATCTTCAGTCATGATTTTGGTCAATCTTATCCTATCGCATCAATGTGCATGCTTATTTGGACATCGTCAATCCTAATTAGGGTTTTGTCCTCTTATCAATCTTATCATCACGCGATTGATTTGTCATCGATCGTTATCCTCTTTTTCAATCTTGTCATCATACGATCGATTTGTCATCGATCGTTGTCATTTTCAATCTTATCATCATGCGATCGATTTGTCATTGATCATTTTCATTTTCAATCTTGTCATCTTGTGATCGATTTGTCATTGATCATGGTCATTTTCATCTTGTCATTTTTTTGCAATCTATTTTGTCATCAATCATTGTTGTTTTTGTCATTTTGCGATCGATTTGACCTAATTGTCGTTCTTGCATTTCTAATTTATCTTCTAGGGTTTCATGATTTATTCGTTTAATCTTGTTTCTCATTTTTCCTCTAGGTTAAATAATTTATTTATTTATCCTAAGTCTCCTTGTCACAATTAAATGTCTATTTAATTGGCTAATTAATCTCCTCTCTTTGTGTGAATTAATTGATAAATGAAAAATTGTTAATTAATTCACTTAAATCCTATTTTCCTCATTTTCTAATTGTCAAATTCAATTTCCACCTAATTAATTTCTCTCTAGTTTCTCCCTATTTTTGTGCTTCAGTGGAAGCATGAATTTCTCATGTGTCATACTTTTGGCATAGCAAGATGTCATAAGCTTCTAGTCCTCTATCCTTTGCATTGGCAATATGTCATAATTCATGACATAGAAGGTGTCATAACCTTCTTCTTTCCACTCAATTGTGCCATTTTTCAAATCAATTGCCTCTAATGTCAATTTCATGCTAATCTTGTCTTTTCTCCAATTTGTCTATAAATTGGATGAATTTCTTCAATCAAGGTCCCTGATCCCTGATCAAATCAATCACGCTTCGAGTATTCTTGCGCTACTTGTCAATCTTGCTTTCACATTAGGCTTATGCACTTGAAGGTGAGATCCACAAACAAATCCATTTGAAGGAGAAAGAAGGAAAATGGAGCCAAATGAAGGAGACATTCAAGTTTGCAATGGTTTGCATTTGAATTGACGTCTTGTTTTCATGTCTTTATTGAGTGTGTTTAGGATTGATCATTGCATTTGAGTTTTCGTGATTGAACTAGTCCAATTTGCTATTTCTTGTGATGATTTCCAATTTTCTATCTACATTAATTGGTGAACCTAACGTGAACTAACCATCTAACCATGTCTTGAGTGCCTTTTGAGTTGATTTGCAGGTCAAAAACCCAAGAAACAGGGTAATGCAAACCTTTCTGGGCACTTCTGCGCCTATGTCAAGCATTTTGTGCCTGTGTTGAAGACTTCTATGCCTATGTTGAAGACTCCTATGCCTGTGTTGCATCATTCTGCACCTGTGTCAAGCATTCTGTGCCTATGTAAGTCTAGAAACAGAGGTAAAAAGGTAGTGTTTTTACTTGCAAATTGGTTTGTTTGGCATTTTGTTTCTGCTTTTTGGTTTTATGGTACTAATTCTTTGTGCGGCGCCTTGGCATTACACATGACAAAGACAAAAAATGAAACTACTAACATGTTTTATGCAGGTTTGATAGTCAAAGACTAAACATATCAAACTTCTGACTTGGGTTTTATAGGTTGCCTTGGATTACAACTAAACTTTGTGTTTGCAATTAATATTTAGGCACCTAGTATGATTTCTAAATAGGTTGGAATGAATGTATGTTTGCTTTGATTGTTGAGTTTGACATTGGAGTAGGAGAGTATGCTCTCATCCTTCTTAGGGTGATCAGAAATCCAGATCTTCGATACCATGCTCATGTTTTTGATTGTGTGTCACCTTTAGAGGGCCTGCCTTCCCGACCATTTGCTTTTGCAAGCAAGTGACAATCGTGAGAAGGGAACAACCCAAAGTGAGTATGGCTAGAATACCTTGGCATTCTAACTCACTACAAATAAATACCTGATGAGCGAAAGCTTTGAAGGAAGGGTTACGTGGGAATTGTAGTTACTTGGGAAGTGATGACCCTTGGACTCTTTCTCATATCAACATCTAAGTAGGGCCTTGCGGTCTAAATCGTGCTTGCGTGACTACATTTGTTTGGTATCTTGGTGGGCTTAATGTCTCAATCACGCTTGCATGAAACCAAGGAGTAACACTTAACAGAAATCCTTACTAAACACCTTGTATTTAGAGGCCAAAAACCCTTCTAGTTTCTTGAGAAGGACAAGTTTGGATACTTGGAAGAGATACTAAGTTCGC
The DNA here is from genome assembly GCF_030272615.1 of Cryptomeria japonica. Taxonomy (NCBI): domain Eukaryota; kingdom Viridiplantae; phylum Streptophyta; class Pinopsida; order Cupressales; family Cupressaceae; genus Cryptomeria; species Cryptomeria japonica. The sequence goes on from NC_081407.1 coordinate 584,867,225, forward strand.
CATGGGGAGATTTCCATGGGGACTAATGCTTGGCTGCCCTGAGAAGTGAGTGCCATGAAGGGGAGCCCGTGGGGTCAAGCATCTATGTATTCTCCTTGAATCTCATAACGAGTCTACCTCTCAAGTACCTACTACCCTTTCCATCCACAATAAATGTGTGAATGAGCATGATTGTCTTGAGTCTAAGTTAAAATATCTTGTCTTCTTTGCTTGTCAAAAGTTGAATTGCATCTCATTTCAAAAACAAGACAAATTGATTCAAAACAAGGTTAAACACAAGAACATTTCATCCAACAAAGTTCAAAACATCTTCAAACATGGTTGTCAAACATTTTTCAAAATCTTGTCTCAACATTCATGTCACTTAGATTTAGGTTCATCTTAGCTTTGCATTTTGCAAAGTCATTGTCAACTACCAAGGTTAGGTTTCACCTAGGTCATACTCCTTTGCATATTAATAAGAGTCATACATTTGCATGTGTCCTCTTGCATTAGAGTAATACCATTGTCATACATTCATATTTGCATACCCTAGGTCTCTTCAATAAGTTTAGGTCATTATCATATCATATTAGGGTCATTTGCATAGTAATTGTCCCTTTGCATATACTGTCAAAACTAGGTTTTGTCATACTTGAGTAATCCAAATCTTTGATAAACCCTAAGTCATTGTTAGGAAGTCTAGACCTTATCAAACCTTTTCTCTTTTTGTCATTATTATCATTTCATCAAACCTAGCTTAGTATCCAAGCATATAGGGAAGACATTGTCATCTTGTCCTTTTGTCACTTGGTCCTTTTGTCCTTTGAGGTCTAGACATCATTTCAATTTCCTAAGGGTCTCTTTTAGATTTGCATTCAAAAGTTTGTCAAAATCTTCAAAAATAACCAAAAACATAGATTGCATTCTTGCCATAGATTGCATTTTCATCTATTTAGTTTGCATTTGGTTGCATATCATATATTATCCTTGAAAAATTCCAAAAATATTGCATTTGCATAGTGACATGCCTGTTGAAACAAGGTCAAAATCTAAAAAGATGGGCGAGCCAACGTATCAACCCATGGACAACATATCAAATTCACAGTTTCAAACTAGTCAAACAGTACAAACTGAAGGTTCATCAAACACATCATTACCACCATATGGAATGGTTCAACTTGGACCACCTCCATTATATGAACTAGTATTTGTGCCCATGAAACCAGGACATGGGAGTGTTCCACCAACACCAAAAGGAAATACACCTTTCAATTGGAATCAACCAAATCTGCAACATGACATTCAAACTCAAACATTACATGAGGAACAAACTCTTTCACAAGGATTTGGTTCAGATCAAGGCATTCAATAGGAGGCAAATCCAAATGTCCAACCAGATTCTTCATCAAATTTTGATGCTTCTGATGATGTTGATATGTTTCTTCAAGATCCAAAGTTGACAAAAAAGATGGATAAATTCTTGAACAAGGTCTTTAAGATGTTCCCACAAAAAAACCTTGACATGATGAGTAATGTGGCTTCTTCAAACGAGCAAATTAATGTGCAAAAGCAACAAGGTGGTGAGCTGTTAAGTTTCTCTCTGCATCCAAATGAAGAAAATGTGCAACAGGAAATTCAACCTACCTTGATGAGTAAACGTGCTTCAAAGGCATTGACGGTGACTATTCCTCAAAAGTCACCATTTGAAACAATAAATAATCCATTATTCAACACAACACCTGTAACACAAGATCAAATGAAGAACACACAAACATTGACAATTGCCCCTCAACAAGAAGTGGTTCCTCACATGCATAAAATTGGATCAAAATCTAAGATGCAAGAAAGCTTCACGACTGGAATGCCTGATATCACTAATGTCCAAAACAATTACACAATGCAACAAAGTTCTTATGTCCCATTAAGCTCAATATATTTTCCAAACACTATGGTGACAGATCCTTCAATAATGGCGACACAAAGAGCTACAGATAGTGGTTTGCACCAACAACAAACGTTGCAACAATTGAGTAACACACAAAAGGTACAATCGAATGTGCAAACAAACAATGCACAACAACAACCATATCGCATTTGAAAATAAATTACAATGCCTTCTACCTCATTACAAGTTAATGCAAACTTGCAACCACCACAATGGATTGGACAAACAACACAGCAAGTTAATGAAAGTGCCATATCCCATCTTAAGGAGAACCAACAAAAACCACCTAAACAAAGATTTTTGCAAATGCTGGGATTTACACCGTGATGACAACAATTGGTACAAAGTCAGCAAATTCTGATTCGTCCACATCAAAAACAACATGTGCCTCAATATGTGCCAAGACAAACAAGCTATCATACTCCACAACCACAATTGGTGCTTGTGCAATATCAACAACACCCTCAATTGCAATATCAACCTAGGCTGCAAGAAGCACAGCAACAAGGTCAATATCAAGGCATGGCACAACCACAACAACAAGAGGTGTACCAAGAACATTATATGCTAGAGACACCAAAGATGGCATTTTCAGAGCATCAACAACCGATCGGAAACACGATGTATCGACAAAGAGTACCCACTGGGATTAATGATGGACCTCTAAAATCTAATACAATTGCGCAACAGCTTGAGAAGTTGCAATGACAAGTCGACGCATTGGAAACTAAAGGAACAAAGAAGTTATACACAGATCAAGATTTATATCCTAATCCATTTGACAAGAGCTTATACATGCCTCCCTTCCCTAAGCATTTTGAGGCACCTAATTTTGAGAAATATAAAGGGAATGGCAATCCAAAAGATCACATTCGAGCATTTTTCACGGCATGTACTGAAGTGAGTTATGAGGAAACATATTTAATGCGCTTATTTGCCCAAAGTCTCATGGGACAAGCCATGGATTGGTATTCGCATCTGCCAAGAAATATAAAGACTTGGTCAAAACTGGCTCAAAAGTTTATATCGCACTTTGCGTTCAACATCGATAGTGATGTGACCATGTCAGATTTATGTAACACTAAGCAAAAGCAAGGTGAGCCATTAGTGACTTTCTTGCAACGATGGCAAAGCTTATATAGTCATTCTTCCCTAGATATACCTGAAGAACAACAAGTGAACTTGTTTATCCAAAATTTGGTCCCAGAAATGATGTATGAACTCAAATTGAAAAGTCCCAGTACTATTGAGAAACTCATTAAGAAAGGGATGAACATTGAAACTGCTCTTTTAGCCAAGGGAATCATTAAGCTTAACAAGGACAGTGACAACACAAACAGTTCAAGGGACAGAAATAGATTTTGGTATAAAAACAAGAATGTTACTAATGATGGAGTTGTTGACGCACGAGCAGTGAATGCAAATCAACCCCAGTTCACAATCAAGAAATTGAGTGCTCCTAATATGTCAACTGTGGAATAAAATCGAACACCAGTGAGCAATGTTACTCAACAGCCGCAATACCAACGGCATCCTCAACAATATACTCAACAATATAATCAACAACAAGGTCAGCAACAAAACCAGCAACGAAGACCTTTCCGATCAAGGGATGGGCCTCCTCGATAATTTACGCCATTGGGAGAGCCTATTGAATTGGTAATGAAACAATTAATACAAGCAAAATTTATCAAGCTACCAGATATCAAGGCAGAACCAGTGGTAAAGCCGCATTGGTGGAATGATAATGCATATTGTGAGTACCATCGGTCAAAAGGACATAAAATCGCGTCATGTTTTCAATTGAAACATATGATTCAAGACTTGTTATAGCAAGGAGTAATTGAGGTAGATCCGCCCAACGTGACCTCTAACACTGATCATACAATTTTCAAAACTCCTTTGCTTGATCATGACAAGGGTAAAGCATCTTCTTCAAACCCTACCCAAACAGCAAATTATGCAAACACTAGTTATAACAATGTCATCAATTGTTTTCAAGCATCAAATGATTATGTCACCACCCTTAGAATAAAGGGACAAGATCCTTCTTGCGTAGTCACCACTCGTCGATCCAAAATAGTCCTGAAAGGAGCTCCTACAGTTCCTCCCTAACCAACTCCTGCAAGTCAATATAATCTCCTAGATCATCTGGGAAAGACACCTGCACAAATATCAATTCTTGAGTTGTTGAAAATGTCCCCCATGCAGTCTTAGATAAAGCTTTAATTGAGTCTACTATCCCGACAGACATTGATGTTGACCAGTTTCAAGCCTGAATAGGACATCTAGCTATTTCCCAACACGTTGCATTTTTTGATAATGATATTTCACCTGATAAGCTCCCTCATAATGATCCTTTGCATCTTGAAGTCTTTGTCCATAATTGCAAAATCCGACAAGTCTTGATAGATGGCAGAGCGGGTCTTAACATTTGTACCTTGAGAGTGGTCATTGGTTTTGGTTATACAGAAAAGGATATTGATTCTTCCAAAAGAATAACAATCAAAGCATATGATGATGTTGAGTGCCCATCTAAAGGGATAATTACATTTCCTATCAGAGTTGGTCCAGTGATAGAAAACACTTTTCTGCAGGTCCTAGACCTTGATCTTCCTTACAATATGATTCTTGGTCGTCCATGGATCCACGCAATGAAAGCAGTTCCATCCACTTATCATCAATGTTTAAAATATCCTTACAACAGAACTAAGATAACAATTCCAGGAGATCCTAATCCATTTCAATTTTGTGCTGCCTTAAAGGATTCTCCGCAGCAGCAAGTCCCAGTCAATAGAGAAGCCAAATCACATAGTTATGTGGACCCTAATGAATTGTTAGATGCTGTCAAAGGAAAATTGAAGATACAGGACCAAGGATGTGGAGAGTATTCAATGGCTCAAACATTCCTCATCAGGAATTTACCAATATCTCCAAAATCATATGGCAAACCACATTTGTTGCAAAAGGAACCTAAGGTAGTTATCCAATATCAACCCCCCACTACATTTACAAGATGGGGTGAACTTGACAAAGAAACTTTGGATGATGATGTCATAGATTGGCTTTATAAGGATCCAATTGAGACCCCACCTGTCAGGTTGCCGGTGGAACTGTATGGTAAAGGATTTACTATGCTATAGAAGAAAGGATATGACGGCTGCAGTGGCTTAGGCCCAGACAAGAAGGGAAGGCTAGAACCTGTTATACCCGAGATGCGACCTCCAACTTTAGGGTTAGATTTTGTACCATTGTGAATTGGATCCTCATCTACCAAAGTGACCATGTGTAGAAAAGGGCGTAACTCTCATGATGAAATAACACCTAAGGATACCCGACTCGAAACTGATTCCAATGAATGGGAGTGGAGTTCTTTTTCTTCTAGCTCCTATGCCCTTGACAATTTTGTCCTTGACCCTGATGATTTGCCTATGGAAGACAAACATGAGATAACTCCCCCTCCCAAAACATGTCCTAATGCTTGGATAGAGTCATTTTGGGATCCAAGCTCTGAATCAGATGTGAGCAGTTCGGACAGTGATACCACGGACGTTTACATCTTTACCATCTCGGCCCTCTCCCTCCTTAACACCAATGATGACATGCCCCTCGTCTTTCCCCAGCTTATCCAACATGACCAACAAGAACCACTCACATTGGATTGATTTCAAAATGACAAAGCAATTGCAGAATTCCTTGGACTATGGGAAGGCATACCACAAGGTGATCATAAGGCAGGATTTGCTATTGATCTAGATTCCACAGCATATTTTGGGGAGTCAACTCCATCTTCTAGTCATCAAAATGAAAAAAGAAAAGAAAAAATACAAAATCAAAAAGATAGGTCTTTGAGTGAAAATCGTAAGGCACTCTCTGACCATGAAAAAGTAAAAATAAAAGATGTACCTACGGGTGACAACCTCTCTAAGGCACCCAAAGGTGGAAGAGTGGACATACCCCTATCAAGTTAGGATAAATAAACATTGCTTGTGGAAATGACTGAGGAAATCAATTTGGGTACACCTGACAACCCTAAGGTCATTCATTTCACTGCTTCTTTATCAAAACAGGAAAAGATAGATTTTGTCAATTTCTTTCTTGAGAAGAAGATCAGCTTTGCATGGTCCTATGCAGATATGCCTGGCCTTGATCCAGAATTAGTCCTTCATCACTTGCCATTAAAAGTAGATGCTAATCCTATCAAACAAAAACTTAGAAAGATGCATCCTCAGGTGGCTCTTTTGGTCAAAGTGGAACTGAAAAAATTACTAGATGTGGGCTTTATTAGACCCATTGATTATGCAGACTGGATTTCAAATTTGGTACCAGTTAGCAAAGTAACTGGAGGCATCAAAATCTATACAGGTTTTAGGGATCTCAATAAAGCATGCCCTATAGATGATTTTCCACTGCCAAATATCGACATCATAGTTGACATGACTGCTGGATATGAGATGCTTTCATTGATGGATGGTTTTTTCGGCTATATCCAAATTCGCATTGCTCCTGAAGATCAACATAAGACAGCATTCACCTATGCTTGGGGTACCTACTATTGGAATGTGATGCCCTTTGGTCTTAAAAATGTAGGCGCAACATATCAAAGAGCGATGACGACAATTTTTCATGATTTCATGCATACTTTGATGGAGGACTATGTTGATGACTTATTATGCAAATTTGTCACTAGAGATAGTCATCTAGTCATCCTGGGCCCTATCTTTGACCGAATGGCAACCTACAAGCTCAAACTTAATCCAAAGAAGTGTGTCTTTGGTGTCACCGCCGGCAAATTACTAGGGTACATTGTTTCCCACAGAGGCATTGAAGTCAACCCTGCCAAGGTTAAAGCAATAATGGATATGCCTCCTCCTTCTAATCTCCATCAACTAAGAAGTCTGCAAGGAAAGCTCCAGTCAATCCGCCGGTTTATAGCTCAATTGGCAGACAAATGTCATCCATTCTAGCATCTATTGCATAAAGGAGTCGCATTTAAATGGACTAAGCAATGTCAATCAGCCTTTCAAGCTCTCAAGGACTATTTGCTGTCGCCACCTATCCTAATGCCTCCTATAGAAGGAAAGCCATTTATATTGTATATCTCTACAACTGAAATGGCACTAGGAGTTCTCTTGGCTCAACAGGATGAGAATGGCAAAGAGCGAGCTATTTATTATATCAGCCGGACACTAGTAGGCTATGAGCTGAATTATTCAACTATTGAGTGGGCATGCTTAGCAGTGGTCTTTGCAACACAGAAACTCCGACACTATATGTTAAATCACCAGACATTGCTAGTTGCAAAAATTGATCCCTTGAAATACTTGCTTAGCAGAGCAGCTTTGACGGGTCGCCTCGCCAAGTGGGTTATGATCCTTAGTGAATTTGATATTGAGTATATGGAGCGAAAGGCAATAAAAGGGCAAGTCATAGCGGATCAACTTGCAAAGGCTCCTATTTATGATGATCATCCCATGTTGACCAATTTTCTGGATGAATCAGTCTTTGCTCTTACATCTTCTAATGAATGGAAGTTATACTTTGATGGGTCCCATACCAAGTTCAGGTCCGGAGCAGGCATATTGTTTGTCACACCTCAAGGTGATGCTATTCCCAAGTCCTACAGAATAAATTTTCATTGTACCAATAACATTGCAGAGTATGAAGCACTGGTCACAGGACTCCGAGTAGTAGTCCACTGGAACATCACACATTTACAAGTCTATGGAGATTCTCAGTTAGTCATCCATCAAGTGAATGATGACTACGAAACAAAAGATGAAAAGATTCTTCCCTACAAGCATATGGTAGATTTCTTCAAGACAAAATTCACGGTTATCCATTTTAGTCAAGTTCCAAGAATGCAAAACAAGTCGGCAGATACGATGGCTATGATTGCTTCCATGTTAAATATGCCCCACAATATGGACAAGTGTGAATTTTTGGTTGAACAGTTGCTTGTCCCTTATTTTGACATTCTGATAGCAGATGTGATGTGCGTTCTTGTTGGTCCTAAATCCCCATGGTACAATGATGTATATCAATATTTGAAATCCCAAACCTTACCACCTAACCTTTCCGCTAACCAATGCTAAGCCTTCATCTGACAAACGGCCAAATATGTCATCATTGCCAACACCCTTTACTGTCATTCCTTTGACCATACCCTCCTCAGGTGCTTGGATTTTGATGAAGCATAAACGGCTTTACACGAGGATCACGATGGTATATGTGGGGGCCATTTCAATGGTCTTAGCTTAGCCAAAAAGTTGATTCATGTCGGGTATTATTGGCCCACTCTGGAGAAGGATGTTCATGATTTTGTTAAGAAGTGCTACAAATGCCAGATCCATGGAAATTACATTCATGCACCAGCCCAAGAGCTTCATTCTGTCATATCTCTATGGCCCTTTTCTCAATGGGGATTGGATCTTATTGGCAAGATTCACCTGACATCTGCAAATGGACACAAGTTCATCATTACAGCCACAGAGTATTTTACAAAATGGATCGAGGCTATCCTCATGACCTATATCACTAGTGTGCAAATTTCAAAATTCCTATTGAATTATATCATATGCAGATATGGGGTTCCCCTTGCCATAGTCACAGATAATGGTCGTCCCTTCAAGAATAAAGATGTCAAGGAACTCTGTGAAAAGTTTCATATCCAACATCGTTTCTCCAGTCCATACTATCCATAGGGTAATGGTCAAGCCAAAACATCAAATAAAACCATTATCAAGATACTGAAAAAGGTTGTCAATGATGCTGGTTGAGATTGGCATGTACAATTGAATCCAGCACTATGGGCTTATCGCACTTTTATCCGCACACCTACTGGCGCTACACCTTATTCCTTGGTGTATGGTGCGGAAGTCGTTTTACCCTTGGAAGTGGAGATTCCTTCTTTGCGTGTTTCCTTGCAACATCTAATTGATGATGAGACACACAGAGTCTCTCAGTTGCATCAGCTTGAAATGTTAGATGAGAAACGTCAGACAGCCTTGACACATTTGCAAGCATATCAAAATCATCTTCGTCGCTCTTATAATAAGAAAGTCAAAGGGTGACACTTCGAAGTGGGAGATCTAGTTTTAAAGGAAAATCCTAAGAATGCATAGTCTACTAACATCATCAAAGGCAAATTTGAACCTAATTGGGTTGGGCCTTTCATAGTGACTACAGCCTATGGCTCGGGGGCATATCAGCTTGCCACTCTAGAAGGAGAACCTTTGTTTGATCCTGTTAATAGCATGCATCTTCGCAAGTACTGGGCATAATTTTCTATCAACACTTCTTCAAGTATGATCCTGAAAAAATACAAAAAAAAAAAAAAAGCAAAATAAAAAAAAAAATTTAAAAATCAAAAAAGCAAAAAAAAATACAAAAAAAAGTGAAAAAATAAAGAAAAAAGAACAAAAAAAGTAAAGAAAAATGATTCGCCCTCTAGTGAAAACTTGGCAAATAGGCGCTTCGGGAAAGTAACATGGTGAAAACCTGGCAATCAGGTGCCATGTGTAATGAGATCATTGTTTCATCATCGGTCATGACCTCTAGCTATGCTTTTTCTCAGCCGGTTTATCATGCCTATCTTTTGTCATGACCTAATGTTCTGTTTCAGGCTCGTGATTGGTCAACATCATTGTCTTGCATACTCTAGTTTCTTGTACATATGTTTTAGTCTTGACCTTTGTATATGTCCTTCAGATGTGCGTTGGGTGTGTTCCCCTTATCATGATCAATCACTGGATCTTTTGAATTTGAAATGTCCTGAAAAAATCCAAAAAAAATTGAATAATGTCCTGAAAAAATCCAAAAAAATCGAATAAAGTCTTGAAAAAATCCAAAAAAAAAATTGAATAATGCCCTGCAAAAAATCCCTAAAAAGTCAAATAAAGTCCTGAAAAAATGAACAAAAACATTATAAAACTCGCAAAACAAAACAAAACTATATCCCCTTTGTGCATAAGACAGATCGCTGAGCGTCCCTCCAACAACACGCAATCCCACACTGTGCTTTAATGAAATCATGCATAAATAGATGAACTTTTTCAATCAAACCAGACATTTACACTTATCATAATTGTCTTCTCAATCGAACATTACAACCAATATCGTTTGTCCTTGTCACTACTATCATGGGTCTTATACAGGGTGTGGTATACTCAAAACTAGACTGTGTCCTGTCTTAGACGGGGTACCACATGTCCTAAAACTAGACAGCATGATCATCCTATCAACACTTTCAACTTTTGACAATGAAGATCAAGATGTTTGTTTGACTCGGTTGAATTTGTGCATCTTATCTTTTTACTGATTTATCTTTGGCTTCGCTCATGTTCCTATGTTACTCGATGATGTCACTGAGTGATTTAGAGTGACCGGGATGGTTCATGGTCCCTTTCTTTTTTGTTGTAATTGTTGTTTGTTTGTGATGTGTCTGTCTTTTGCAAAAAGGGTTGCATTTCAGCTCTAGCCTTCAATGCCATGATGCTACACATCCATTTTTCTATATTAAAATAAAGGTTCTCACCTACAAAGTGCATTAGTGAAAGAAAGTTTTTCTTCATCTCTAACTGTCCTCTATCTCATTTCTTCTTACTAACATTTCTTCCATCAGTTTGGATAGTCAGTCTGATCTAGTGCTCCGATCTCCAAACACATATGTTGTATCCTGCATCCATTTGGTTAGTACATTTGCATTACCTCACGCATTACATCAAGCATTTTATCCATTTTTCATTATAAACACATCCAAAACACATAAAATTACATTCATCCATGGTGCATAAGTCATCCATACATAGAAAAATAACTACAAATCATAACACATTGCATCCCATCCTATCGATGCATATCACATATCACAATAATATCAGAGTACAAAATTGGACTGTCTGTCCTAAGTATGGCCCGCAAGCTAACTACATAATGTCAAACTACATCTGTCTCTATCCTACGGAGCACGTGCCTCTGTCACTAGGTGCTCCCTCTATCCTCCTCATCCCTACCATGTCTCAAGGATGATGTCCCTCCTACCCCTGGTCCTGGTTGTGGTGGTCTCATAGGTCCACTCACCCCCATGTTGCTCAATGACCTCCCAGAGCATGCCCTGCTCTTTGTCCTCGATCATGCCCGATATGAAGCTGCTCTCTACTCTGGTGGAACTGCACTCTCATATAGTGTCCTCTAATGGCATATCTCCTCTCTGATCTCTACCAGCATCTATGCCATCTCACGTGCATTGGCATCCCTAATCGACCCAATGTACTCAATGACTCTCTGTTCTTCTCGTTGTGCCTGAGTTATTGTTGTATCTCGAGCCGCTGTGAGTCTGGCTATCTCCGCTCTGAACTAGTCATGCTCTATCCTCAAGATGGAATTTTGTCTCTCTAATGTCGCAATGTGATCATGCCGGCTCGCTATGGTAGCCCTACACATCTCCATCTCCTCTATCCTAGCTGTCTCCAGCTCTATGGATATATCCTGCAATGACTCCTGATCAGCTGAGTCTGGCTCATCCTTGTCATCCCCATCATCATCTCCATCCTCATCATGCCCCTAATCCTCATCATTGCCCTCATCCTCCTCATCCTCATCATCTCCCTCCTCCTCTCCAGCGAGTGGGAAGTCCTCTTGTGTCCTTGGTATGGGAATATCAAGATCCGTCAATGGCACTGGCCATCATCGTGCAAACCATCACTCATACTCCTTTGTCATCCTGGTGTCCACCACATCTGACCTCCAATCCCACTATCTCTGTTGTAGCTATGTGAAGTCAGCATATGATATGTGTGGCTGAATCATCCTCCCCCACTGACTCATCGCTCTGTGAGATCGAGCAAAGTGTGCAGTCCCTCTAGGTACGTCCTGTCTCTCTTTAAACTATCGTCTGACTCTCTCTGGTAGGTACATCTCAATCACTCTTTGGTGATTCACTGGTTGCCCAATCAGGTACCTCTCCTATCTACAATATGATATCTCATCACTATCATCTGACCATCCAGGACAATCAAGATATGGCCTCCATGTGAACTCTCTCAATCTGTCTAGCTCATGTCGCCAATACAATATGTATCCAAAAGGACCCTGTCTTAGTGCTCCTCCATAGCAATACACATATGGTAAATTTGGTAATACCTATCTCTCTGCAATCGATCGACATATGGCTATGTGCTCAAATGCCCATACCTGTAACAATATGACTCCACAGCTCAAAGTCTGAACTCCCTGATATGCTATCTGATGCAACTAAAAATATAGCATAGCAAGTACACATGGTCCCCATGCATACACCATCCCCTCTATCACCATTCACTCTAGAACTCTTCCCCATCCAATAGGGAATCCATGTCCTCATCTATCTCCTGATAGTAGGCATGTTATCACCACATACCATCGATCATACTCTGATGCCATGGTCTCCCAGCTGATCTCCTTCTCTACGATATCCAAATCATCTGCATCGCACTCAAATAATCTGCACAACATGTCTCTCCCTATCACTGGGTCATACTCTACCATCTCCCCATGAATCGAAATGCGGAGGATGCGCCATACATCCTCTAGTGTCATAGTCGCCTCTCTAGTCGCCAGATGGAAGGAGGAAGTCTCTGAATGCCATCGCTCTGCCAATGCGGTAAGTAGTCCTGTGTTTTCCCTAATCTCAGGCATGAATGTGATATAGTATATCCCAAGTCCTGCTAATGTATCTCTGTCTGTGCTCCTGAGTCTATGTCGTAACATGAAGCAGTCTGGTCGGTTCTCCCGCGTGATCAATGGATACTATCGACTCTGCATCACAATTGGGGCACATTTTGTCAGTTTTAGGGTTTGCTACTATGGGTTGCATTTCCTCATTTCATCCACAAATCAAGGTGTTTCTACTCTATTTTGACCTATCCTATTCTTATCCCCCCCTTTCAGATCATTCGCTTGCCATTTTTGACCAAACTAGGGTTCCCAATGCACAACTGCACCTGTGTGATGACTCCTACGCCTGTGTAGCAACAAACTATGCTTGTGTACCCTACACAAGCACAGAAGACCCTACACAAGTGCAGGATTCACCCTACACAAGCGCAAAAGTCAGTTTTTGCAGTTTCTGTGGGCCTCGTAATGTCCCGCAAGCAAGTCAAATTCATCAAATTGACAATATGGGTTTTTGAGATACATACCGCTGCTCCCACGTCGTCTGGTCATCTGTAAGTGCATACACATTCCCCAAGGTGATTTTCCATTGGAATGTTCACCATCTCTCTACAAGTGTCCTTTTCTAGAGCAACAAATTCTCTTCTTTGGCTAGTGCAAATGAGCTCTTTTCACCCTCTTTGTCTCATTTATAGATCTTTGTCAGTGCATAGATGGGCGTGCACCCTCCCCATCTTATTTTGGTCATGGTCTTTTGCACCTTCAATTGCTTGTCCTTCGTGCATTCGGTCTTCGATTGTCAGTCTGTTTGATCCTATCATTTTCTATCATTTTTATCGATTAATTGGCCTCTTTTCTAGATGTTTTCTAACCAATTCCTCGAGGGGGCATGCATATGTCATTGTCATTGTCTGGGGCATTTTCATTATTGTTCTTTGAAACAATGCTTAAACTCACATTGTCTCAAAGAGGGGCAAAATGTAGACACCTAAAAATGGTCAACGCTTGCAAAGTCATACTTTAACATTGGTGCATTGCCTCATTTCTTCGATGATTCGCACTTGATCTTTATCATTTGCGAGCATCGAGTCATTCTTCTACATTCTTCAGTTGTCTCACTCTCAAATTTGGTCTTGTCGACAACAATCTTCAGTCATGATTTTGGTCAATCTTATCCTATCGCATCAATGTGCATGCTTATTTGGACATCGTCAATCCTAATTAGTGTTTTGTCCTCTTATCAATCTTATCATCACATGATTGATTTCTCATCGATCATTATCCTCTTTTTCAATCTTGTCATCATGCGATCGATTTGTCATCGATCGTTGTCATTTTCAATCTTATCATCATGCGATCGATTTGTCATTGATCGTTGTCATTTTCAATCTTGTCATCTTGCGATCGATTTGTCATTGATCGTGGTCATTTTCAATCTTGTCATTTTTTTGCAATCTATTTTGTCATCAATCATTGTCATTTTTGTCATTTTGCGATCGATTTGACCTAATTGTCGTTCTTGCATTTCTAATTTATCTTCTAGGGTTTCATGATTTATTCATTTAATCTTGTTTCTCATTTTCCCTCTAGGTTAAATAATTTATTTATTTATCCTAAGTCTCCTTGTCACAATTAAATGTCTATTTAATTGGCTAATTAATCTCCTCTCTTTGTGTGAATTAATTGATAAATGAAAAATTGTTATTTAATTCACTTAAATCCTATTTTCCTCATTTTCTAATTTGTCAAATTCAATTTCCACCTAATTAATTTCTCTCTAGTTTCTCCCTATTTTTGTGCTTCGGTGGAAGCATGAATTTCTCATGCATCATACTTTTGGCATAGCAAGATGTCATAAGCTTCTAGTCCTCTAACCTTTGCATTGGCAATATGTCATAATTCATGACATAGAAGGTGTCATAACCTTCTTCTTTCCACTCAATTGTGCCATTTTTCAAATCAATTGCCTCTAATGTCAATTTCATGCTAATCTTGTCTTTTCTCCAATTTGTCTATAAATTGGATGAATTTCTTCAATCAAGGTCCCTGATCCCTGATCGAATCAATCATGCTTCGAGTATTCTTGCGCTACTTGTCAATCTTGCTTTCACATTAGGTTTATGCACTTGAAGGTGAGATCCACAAACAAAGCCATTTGAAGCAGAAAGAAGGACAATGGAGCCACATGAAGGAGACATTCAAGTTTGCAATGGTTTGCGTTTGAATTGATGTCTTGTTTTCATGTCTTTATTGAGTGTGTTTAGGATTGATTATTGCATTTGAGTTTTCATGATTGAACTAGTCCAATTTTCTATTGCTTGTGATGATTTTCAATTTCCTATCTACAATATCAACCATATAAAAACATAACCACAAAATCCTTCACCACTTGACACAATGATTTTTGACATGGAAATCCAAATGGGAAAAACCATGGTGGGGATGAATACTCACAAGTATTCTAAACTCTTCTGAAGTTCGCCCTGTTAGGAGCCAAGCCTTGTTATAAGCTTTACAAAAATGTCTTGTTAGGAACATATCCAGTTAAGGACCACCCGGTTAAGGGATTGAATACCCTATTAAAGGCAATACCTTGTTAGGAGTAACCTCGATAGAGGATTTCAAATCCAAACTAATGGATCACCTGGTTAGATGATTTAGAAAGCACAAATCTCGTTAAAGCTTACTCGGTTAGGGGATTTAACTGTTGTAATGGTTAGAGAACAACGGGGTCTTTGTTGATCTAGTAATAGCACTACTCCACTTAATCAAATCCTTTAATGCTCCTATCTACCTTAAAAAAATTCCACAGACACTCCTTTTGGTTCGTCAATCAATCACACTTAACCAAATTGCAAACACAATTACAAACAACTCATCGACCTTAAAAACAAATACAATAGGTCGGTAACACATCACAAAACCTAAAATCTCATAGAGATTAAAAACATATCGGTTCAAACATGACCGTTGGATTACATAGCAATGAGCTGCACATTTCTCAAGATAACTTTGACCACTCCTGGATCACTGCACATTGGATCCTATAACTCATCACGCGTTATTCACTTCATGCTATGCATTTGTTCATTCCCAAGATAAAACAGTTATCTCTATGTACCAAAACCACTTTGAAACTCATCACGTGCATCATGCATACGTGGCATCTCCATATCCGATCACCATTTGATCATAGATCAACATAATTGATTCACTAAGCTCCATCGGTTAGGGTTTGGCATATCAACAGGTTAGAGTTACCGGTTGATCTCTCTGCTTCAAATAACAATATTGGTTTCCTTCACTAATCTACTACCAGTTGCATTACTGCATCACTACTGGTTACTATTGACATCGATGACAACACTTATACTTTATTAATGCAATCTTCATTCAATGCCAACCTAAGGTTGAGAAATAGGTTGGGTCCCCTTGTGGGACTGTATGTTGGGCTCTACCCTCATGGGAGCCACAATTACCCCACATGCAGTATAGTCATTTGAAACCTCAAAAAATTGATTTAAATTATCAAGCTTTTGAAAAGAAAAGATGTTTACCTTATTCATGCCTTTCATTAACGAACTTGTAACAGTAACAACCTCATCTGATGATCAAATAAATCATTCATCTCAAGTTGACACTTCGTGCCTTTTTCTAATGTATTTCGCCAATAAATCCACTTGAGCTAGTGGCGGGAATATTTTGGAGTTTGTGATCACAAATTAATTTTAAACCCTGTTAAATTTGTGCATTTTTTACCCTTTATAATAATCTCCAAACTTTGTTTTTTGCCTTTGCAATCAATCCTGAAACATGACCCAATCATATAATAAGGTCATGAGAGTTTGCAATCATGTATACTTTTAACTAGAGATTGCAACGCAACTGATGGCTTGGAGAAATTTATTCTGAGGTGAGAGATATTATTTTTCAAAGTGGGCCCCATAATTAATTTTGACTCTATGCAAGTTTCGAACTTGCATAAATTGCATATGGTCCAAGCTTAGAGAAAATATCAAATGGATTGGTGGGGCCCCAAAACCTTTCATCGGGGTTCATTGTAATATAGACAATTGCATAGATTAATCAATTTGGTCCAAAGGTCACCCAGGTGAGAAATATTAATTTATGTGGGGGGCTCCTTTAGTAAGCTTTGCAATGGGGGAATGACAAACTGAATAGTTTAGACTCAAGAAAAATATTAAACGGAGTTCTCGGATTCTAAAAGTGGGGGCATGGTGGGTCATTATTATATGGAAAATTGCAAGGAATGGTTGTTTTGACTAGAAGGCAAGTTAGGTATTGAAATATTACTCCCTAAAAATGGCTACTTGAAATATTTGTAATATGCAAGTAACAAAATGAATAAATTGCAAATGGAGTTGATTTTGGAAAAATAGCAGATGGTGTCTTGAGATTCTGCAAATTAGCACAAATGTAACTGGTCAATAGGAGAATTGAATGGAACAATTTGTCTCTCTTGATGGCTTACAGGTGCAAATATTTTAACTCTCTAACATGGCTACTTGGGATGGTTGTGTGACTATAACTAGTGTGCACCCTAAACTTTTCTATTTGATAGAGGTATTGAATTTTATTGTGGGAAGATTAATATGGATAATCATGCTTATTTATAAGTATTTAACCTAATTGCAAGGTCAAATTGCTTATTATGGTCAAGATCTATGAGTGCATTTTTAGGGGTGTCCATTGAATTATCTCATTTAGGGTACCCTTAATTTTGCCAAAATTTAGGGTACCCTTAATTTTGCCAAAATTTAGGGTACCCTTAATTTTGCCAAAATTTAGGGTACCCTTAATTTTGCCAAAATTTAGGGTACCCTTAATTTTGCCAAAATTTAGGGTTCCAATAGTGGCTCTGTCTGGGGATGTATGCCCCATGTGGGCATAACAAGAATCTAGAACCTATGGTAGAAGAAGACCATATTCCAATCACATCTCTTCTACACAGTAATTTAAAACTCTGTTTGGTAGCCCCAGGCCCCAAAACTGAACACTTATTTTTCCAGGATCAAACACCTAGTTCTCAACATGCAAAAATATGAACCATTTGGCACATATCATTGATCGATTAAATTCCATCATAAGGCTTATCAATTGTCACCTTTCCATGCTTGCCATATATGTTGTAATTCCTTTTATTTTTATATTGATGTTCTATGCTAAAATCATCACGACAATCTCCTTTTGTTTTCACCGTACTATACATCAAACTTTTATAAATCCTTATAAGATTTGATTTATAAAGTTTTAACTTTTGGGATTTTCCAATATTTTCAAATATTGTATTATTTATCCTTACTTTACAGACATTCCAAATTATCTAGGGTATGTTTCCTTTTACCCTTCCTCCTTATAGTTACCACATAGGAGGTTAATTTTTTGTAAACCGCCATGCTTTTATCCTTACAAGAACTTCCCTTCTGAAATATTCTTAATAAATAAATTATTATTTGTCTCTATTTTATAGGACTGCCCTGCCTTACTCAAGAGACTTTTATTTTTACCTTTAATGCTACCTTTACGTAAAATCATCTTGGTAATGTCAAAATTAGGGTTTGAAGAAAAAAAATTCTCCTTTGTTATTCCTCTATATGGTTGATGCAAGTCAACAATTAAAAATTTATATCTAGGCTCATTTTTTAACTGCACTTTATACCGAAGAGGAATTATTCAGCAACCCTAATTTTTTCTCATGGCTCCTTCTTTTATTTCTGAAAATTTATATCACCAATTTCATCTATCTAAGTTTGCTTTTGAGAATGCAACTTTTCTGATTTACAACAATGCTCCCAATTGTCTAGTGTCTCAACTCCATCCTTATTGTTATTTATGTCATTTCCCAATAAGATCTCATGATCATCTGGAGATATTTCTTCTTCTTCATATAGTGGATTCAGGAACACACAGATATCTTTGTCGGGTACACTTTGGTGGTATGTCATTTCATCATTTCTATCTAAATTATTATAAAGAGGATTTGTAAAAAATTTAAAATGATCTTCATACTCACATGACTCTTCAATTTGTTGGTCATCATATGTGCTCTCATTGTCACTAATGTATTTATCAGAGAAATAGGAGGACTTATCACGTAAAGTTTTTTCCAAATTATAGTCATCCTTTTTCATGTCATCACACAACTAATTTGAAAAAAAAATTGAGCCTATTTTCAGGTGCATGTGTACATTCTATCTGATGTCCATGATACACCTCTTTTGCCTTTGTTGCTTTTCTCTGATACTCCCTATCCAAAAGATCTAAAATTTGTTCACTATTGAGAAAACATCCTTCCTCCTTTTTGTTATTGGTACATGTTTGTGTTCTTGTCAAAGTATCCTCGTGGATTTCAGGTATGGATTCACTTTTCTCATGATTGGTGCATTCTCCTTCATCAATGTTAGCAACAATTTCCTCAAGTTCTGACTCCCAATCGTGAATATCATCAATTGTTTCCTCATCAAATGGGCCTTCCAAAGGGCTAACTGATTCTCTTATATATTCATCTTCATTTACATCTCTTATGTTGATTTTACTCTTCTCATGCACATCATGTAGTTCCCTGTTCATCTCCATAGAAATCGAACATGCTGATTGCAAATTATCAGGTTCGCATTCTCTCATGAGTAATTTTATAAAGTGTAGATATATTAAGCCTTATATCATCATGTATTTGAAAATATGTTGTCATCATTCTACCAATTAATATTTTTATAGATTCACCTTCCTTTCTCCTCATGTTGAAGAATGCATTAATATGTACCAAAGGATCAATATAATGATTTGTCTGAATCTGATTATGGAATGTAGAACATTGTGGAGAATGGACTAAGGGATTGATGACAAATACATTTTATTCAATGACACCATAGAACTCCTCTAAAACCCACCATTCAATTTCCTCCCATGATGAGATGCTTTGCAGGGACAACCTAAAAATCTACTCTACAACATCTTCCAGTGTCATCATGAACAGTTTCATGATCAATTCTGAGTAAATCTCAAAAGTTTCAATAAGCCAACAAAATGCTTTCAAATGCCTTATTGTTGTTTCACTTTCCTCTCCATGGAACCTCGACATATATTTTTTAAGCTCATAGAGAAGCTTTTCTGAACACTCTGGAATATCATTAAAACGCAATGGCTCATATAGTTCAAGAATATATCTTCTTTTATGTGGTTGTAGCAGTCATTGTTGTTGTGTGCATTGCATTCCTGGACATGGGGCTTCATAACAATATGGGTATTGGTACATTTTGGATTGACATTGTTTCAACTACTAATATTTTCTTCATTAATTATTCACAAAATTGCTACGTCTTTCACAGAGGACAAAATTATTTTTCTTTCTATTGAGTTCTTTTTCACAGCAGAGTCCTTTTTCTGTTTCTTCTCCCTAGCAAAGTCGCCAATCTGTTGGTCCTCAAATCAATAGATTGGAAAATTTCTAAGGTTATGCCCAATCCTATCTTTGAACTTTCTAATTGATTTGGCAAACTAGAGTGAACCTTTCAAGGTTGCTAACTCCCTCACTTCAAGCTTTGCAGAACCTAGGCGGGTGTACCTACTCACCAACTGATCTTCTTACTTGTTCTTTTTATAGAAGATATGTATATTGTACTCTCTACCTCTGTTATTTATCTCAAAGTGGCATATATCTTTGGGATAAATTATCTTACTATTCTAATTAACTCTCGCTTCATTCTAATTATGTTTTCTTTACTTCTTACTCCTATTCTCTACTTCTGCTTCCTACTAACATGAAAATAGAACTAAAAATGATTTGATTGATCTTGAATTGAATTTTATATGAAACTAGATCAGTGCCTTATTTATATTGGGCAAGAGAGTCATTCACTTGCAAACCCTATGTATAACTCTGAAAGACAATTTTTAAATCCTCCCATGGATGGATCTGTCAATTACCTAACCCTCAATGTTATAATTAGATATCTTCAATTATAGTTAGTCTGATTGACTTTCACTCTCACAAAAGGACCAATCAGAATAGAATGCAAATAGTTGCTATTGTTAGGATAACCGGTGAACAACTGAGAGGGGGGGGTGAATCAGTTATTAATAGATTATGAAAATTTGAGCACACAAAACCTTTTACCAAAATGCACAAACCAAATACCGGAATAGAAAATATATCAATTAAGGACAAACATAGACCATAAACAAAATACTATGCATCCACAACACATAACAACCGAGATTGTACATGGAAAATCTGGTAAAGGGAAAAACCATGGTGGGAAGCCTACCCACAATTAGATAATACTTTTGCAGTAAGTATGTGAATACAATAAGAAGGGCCTACACATGCAGGAAGGCACACTGCCTAGAGCACATTGCTCATCACCGAAGGAGCCTCACTGACTACAAAAAAAATCCAAACTATAATTTGGAAAGATGAATGAACTGCAAGAATAGCATCTCTTATGCCTGAGTATAGTTCCAGTTAAGCTCAATATCTAAGGTCTTAAACCTCTTACACAAACCCAATTTGATCACCTATGATCGACCAAAACATCTGCATATGATTACAACTTTATTCGCACACGGATAATCCCAAAACCCATGACCATGATCTACAAAGATATCTTACATCATATATATATATATATATATATATATATATATCAACCCAGGACCTAAAAAATTAGGTTGGCCACTTGAAATATAATACAATAAATTTGTTGCATAATCATGCAAACCAATGATAAACCAAGTCGGCCTAAGACCAAAACAACATAAACCAATTAATAAATCCAGTCGATAATGCATCGGGAGCATCAACCAACACATTACACAAATTGGTCCATAACCTAACAAAATAAGACCAGGCCTAAAATAGGTTGCCATAAGCCAAACAAAACACCACCGATCAACTAAAACATGAACATGATAACCATCAGCATTATGATAACCTTCTAGAAGTCGTACCAACACCACTTATCAGATTCATCAAAAGATCTTCAATAAAGATATGACGGTAAAACCCTTGCCGATAACCAAAAGGTTTACTAGATCAAATAATAGCATCCGGATCATCAAATCTTGAACCAACTGAATGAGATACACATTAGGAACACATGAACAACAAATCCAAACAAATTCCACAAACCAGAGCATACTGGAGAATATCGGATACAAATCTCCACATCAACATCAAAGTCTTGTTGACTCTGAATTTTATTTTGGAAACAAATAGCCTTATGGGGGACCGATTGCACAGGGTTCATTGAATGACCTCCGGGATTGAGAAGTCAGCTCTTCCTTGGTGTTTCAAGGAAAGGGGAACAAAGAAACACTTTAAAACAGTAAAAACTAAACTATTGAGGCAATGCGCCGGAGTATATTTTAAGAAGATATGAGTACATAAAAACCAACTACATGTGATTTTTCTAAGCCCATTCAACAATCTACAAGTCTAGATCAGAAACACAACCAAGGTTCAATCAAATCTTTCTGTAACATAAAGAAATACCTATCATCCATTTACCAGATAACAAGTGCAACACATAGTTCAATCGGCAAAATCTTAGATATATATATTCCTGAAGTCTTTAAAATTCTAATAGAAGAGCACATAAAAGACCATTAATGCATACTGAGAGTAAAGTCTCACAAAGTCCATAGGCACAGTCTAATTGAACTTCTCCAAAAAACAATAAAATAGTTCTTTAAGCTGAAAATACTACTAAGAAACTTAATTGTCCTTGCAAAGTTCTCCACCCCTTCAACGGGGAAAAAACTAAACTAAATAGAGCCTTAGCTCCTAACAACCTCAGACTCCACCACCTTTCTTTTTGCATGTCATGGTCCACCTGTCTGCTTTACTAGACAAACCGCCCCTAAAGTCGTTAGTCCCTGAAGTTGTTAGTCCCATGATGCTATGCTCTATTGGCACATGATAAAATAGTCATGATCAAAATGATGGGTGAAGGGACAAAAAAAGATGCCGCTATGTGAACAACCCATGCCACATGGCAGCTCAGTGCTACTACAAAAACAAAAAGGGAAAAGCAAGTGCACGGAACCCCCGTCGAGCTGACATTTGTCTCGCCCGATGCATGCGACCGGGAGGAACAAAAGAGGTGGGGCCACCAAAAATAGCAAAATGCCGCCCGCAGACTAATCCCAAAATAATGTTAACATTTCTTGGCAACTAAAAGGGGAATTCTGCCTGCAGAAAGCTTAGAACCCAAAAACTCTAGTTCGCAGACTAGGCCTTATGGTAAAACAGGGCAGAGTGAGTCAAAGGCCTGTTGTATTTTCAACCATTCATCTTCAAGGGGCAACACCTGCACTTCTAAATTCTAGAAATGCTTCTCCAGACAAATCACTTCATCAAAAGGCAAGGATGTCGACTCATCCTGGACTAGCTTTAGGAGAGCAGAGAGTTGGGCCAGAGGATGTAAAAGACACTCTACCTCATCCGCTGAAATAGGATTTCCTAGACCTTGTAGGAAGGTTCTATCTTGTTGCAAATGCTCAATCTAGTTTAATATTTGCTCAATCCCTAGCACAGTACCATCTGCGGGAAAAGGAGAAGGTAGGCCCAATAAAACAAACTTCTCTATGTGCTGCTTGATGTCTAGAACTAAAAATTGTAGAGGTGCAAGAGCTTTCGAAGCCTGCATGATTTCCCTATGCCGGTTGATGAAAAAATTCTTCCTTCTGATCAATTGTTGACAGTCTACAATCCCTTTTTCCTTTAATTCTTCATCTTGAGCAGAGTGCAGCAAATGGACAAGATCCCGGGCCACCAAGAGCTTAGGACCAATGACAAGCATAGAATTGCTTATGACGGTGCTAGCTTTGGCACGGAGGGATTGTGCGTCATTAAGGAATCTTAGCACAGGTTGCAGCGAAGGGCAGTACTGCTTCACCTTTTCCCAATGAGAAACATATAAATCTATTAAAATAAGGGAAAAGTCTTGAGAAATCTCCACGGGGGGGGAATGTTTAGCAACTGCGAGATCTCATCACCTTTTGTCATTACTTCAGCCTGTAGCTCTGTACACCTATTTTGTTTAGTGATCACTTAGCTTTCTAGCGCGTGGATCTTTACATTTCCATCCTACATTGCTTGCTGAAGTTGCATAACACCATCCTTTTCTTGGCGTAAAAGAACCTCCACATCTTGCAATTTCTTCTCAGCTAGCTCTAGGCTAGTTTCCTTTTCATGCAGCTATGCTTCAAAAATTGATTTTCTTTCCGAGAGAATCACCTAAGCATCACTCACTTGTCATGCATACTCTTCCTTTAGGCGGATTTCTTCATGCAGCTACACCTAAATTTGCGTGGCATCCCTAGAAGTTGCTTTCAGTTGCTGAATTTCTTGATCTGTTTCTTGCAATTCTTTTAAGGCCGCGTTTCTAGTTGCCTCCTAACCTTTCAACTATGTACCCAAATTATTGAGGGTAGACTATAACTTTCCCTTTTCAGCATTAGCGTGAGTCAGCAATCCCTGCAGATGATTGATCTCAACACAGAGAGCTTTATCTTCTTTTCTTTGTTGGGTCAGAGATTCTCAGAGTTTAGCATTCTCCACTTGTGTTTTCTCCAAGCGACGACTCTTTTTGATAAATTCTAAAGAGACATCCTTCAATGTTTCCTCCATCATTTTGACTTTATCAGATGTCATAGCATTCAAAAGGTTAACACCGATAGCATGCGGGTCATAATCACCGGACCTCATTTCTGACTCTGGTTTGTTGACTTTGGGGAAACTAGTTGCAAAGAATAGACTCTACTTCTCTTCATTGAAATGAGTTTGCAGGTGTGGGCAGGTTGGCCTAGTTCCTTTTCTTTTCTTTTGAATGTTTTTCCAACACGGGCAGTCTTGGAATAAGTAACTTGTTGTTGGTAGGCATCCGGTTTGGGAATAGCTTGACCTGCAAACGCAGCACCAGGGGGAATTGCAAAGGGAAACTGGGAAACAGGGCTGTCAAAAGTGGTTTGGATAGAACATGACAACATCATGGGAGAAAATAATAGGATGAAGGAGAGGCTCCTGGGAGAAATGGATCAGCAGGCGTTGTTCCAACAATTGGGGGAGTGGACTCTCCAAAACCAAGCATGTCTGAGACAGTGGCTGCTTCTAACATCTGGGCGGAAAAAGTTGTGGATACAAAGGTTGGGGCTTAAAACAAGATTGAAACTTGTGGAAAGGTATCAAATGGGCCAACCGGTGTTCCGACCGGCACTAAGGTAAGAGTAGTGGGAATATGAGCATTCATATTTGTGATATGGGTAGCAGAAGAAATATTAGCTTGAGAAGAGAAAAATGGTGAGGAAGATTATACCTGGGCTGCATGGGTCATCGACCTTGGAGGATCCAAGGGCTTTTCTGGGACTTGAGAGGATGAACCCTTCATTTTAGAGCCCGAATACTGCCTTTTGCTGGGAGGGTCCTCCTGAAACTTCTACTCAGCTTGCCTTTTACTAGTTTGGGATCGGGGCCTACGACTAGAAACGTCGAGAGGGGGGAGAGTACTAGGCTCACTGTCCCTCTCTTCAATATTTATAATTTCAACATCTTGATGTTGGGCGATCTCAAGAGATGAATACCCATGTGGCAAGCTATCGCCTGTTCCCTCGTTAGATCCATTTTCCTAGCGCCATTCAAGATCAAAACGCTCATCTGAAGGAACGTTCCCAATGTTTGCTCTGGGCTGATTTATTTCTTACTGGTAGATCCGGAAATCCTCCCACTTTCTCCACAACCAAGTATTTTCCACCATGGTCTCATGCATAGCCTGAGGAATGGGCTTCACAGGGTTGTACCTTTGTGAAACAGAGTAAAAACTCAACCAGGGGGGTGCTCGAGCACGGGAAAATCATTGAGACCCACATACAAGCTTGGGTCATCCACCTGTGGATTAGCGCGTTGTTCCATTACACTCTGTGGCTCATGTTTAACTGCATTCTTCCTACGAGATAGGAACCCATCTAGGTCATAGCTCCAAAAGTCATCAATCACCAATAGCCCAAGTTGCAACAACTTTTATGTCAAGACAATCTCCGTGATACCCTGCCGAACTAGGGTGATGGGACCGATAGCCTTCTTGTCCTTAGTGATTAAGGTGTTGTGTTTCCTAGACCCTATAGCTTTCTCCACCCATACTAGTTGGTGAGTGATCTCGAGAGCAAGAGCCCTCTCTGTGACGTATGTAGGTAGACGGAAAGGTTCCTCAGAGAAACCATGGACTCAGACAAAAGACAAATCACTGCCTATGAACTAGTCACAGGAGGGTCATTCATTCAACATCTAGTTCATTTGGATTTGTGAAAAGTGGAAGACTGGCTCAATGGGAATGATGCCAAAATCCTTCAAGGCAAGAGTTAGGAAATAATTAGAAAATTGATAAGCATCATAGGAGGACAAAATAATGGGCGTCCTGACTGAAACCGGCATTCTATTTCCTGCTTCATCGCTGCTGGCCAGTTTGATAAACCGGCTGAAGAAGGCTTCATTCTGATGTAAAAGTAGGTGAACCAAGACTAAGGAGAACCTAAAACGCCAAAGCTAGTGGAACTCAAATAATTGCTTTACCATTTCGCTAGCTATCAGGTCAGGGAAATCGAAATGGAAAGCTTATTTCTGTTTTCAGCATTTAAAGAGGAAACCCATCATTGCAATTGTAACCTCCCAATCATTTTCATGACCGCACAACCAGGCAAGAATGGAAAAAATATATTTAAGGTCCTCATGCTTTAGGTCACTATATGACAAGGGTAGCTTTGGGGGGCCTGCTAACTGGCTCTGGTTCAGGATGCTGTTACAAAAAGGGACCGCATCTCTTCTTGAGTTCCAGTATTCCTCCATGGTAGCAACTAAGAAGACCTTCATTGCTTTGAATAAAGGGCAACACATCATGTCCTTTATGGCATCTGGTGATATGACCACCCTTAAAGAAGGACCACTAGTAGAGCAGGAATTGGGGTCGAAAACGTTGGCAATCGCCGCCATAAGCTCTGGACAGTGCGGGACCATTAGGACTATAAATTGAGGAGTCCCACTTTGCCAGAAGTGGACTACTATGGAAAATGAGTCTGCTCTATGATGAATCATCTTTTTGTATGCGGCCTCCCTCAGGTTCTTCGGTTGTTTGTGGAGCTCTGGTTCCATGACATCTTCGAATGGGTCTATCATTGTTGCGGTATTTCGAGTGACTGTCTTTGATTTGGCTTTTGTCCTTGGATATTTTGACTTGGGTAGAAAAGAATGAGAGGCATATGAGAGTTGGCCAAGGACATCGACCCAAAATGCTTCCTGAGCAGGGGCCAAAGAGGTAGCTTCAGCTTCCATCTCTTACTCATCAAAAATTCATTTCTCAATTCTTTGTTTCTCAATTCTCTGCCCAATTCTGACTGAAGGATGAGTTGATAGAATGAAAGAAAATCCAGTGAATCTCTCTCTTTAATGCATGGCATGCCTAGATCACTACAAAATAAAAGAACTTAGGAATGGGCACCTATTTTGCACGTATGCCAACTCCATTTTTAGGGTTGAGAAAACTTATGAGGAAGACTAGTGCTGCCATTTGCGATTACCAAGAGAGCGTTGGCGCTGCCCGTCGTTAGTCAAGCCACTTGCGATGATTTTCTTGTACGAAGGACTTTTCCCCTTAATTAAGAAAATTTCACACCCACCGAGGTGGCACAAGGTGAAGCAGTCTTGCGGGGATTTTTCTTTAAAAGCAATTTACCTTTAACAAAATTAATGGCACTCAGGTACATGTCCACTCCAATCGAGATACTGGCCTGGTAGCTTGCCATTTATGAAAACCTATCAATAGGTATCATTTCCCTTGTGCCAATTTATGCAGAAAGACTGGTGTGGCTTGGGATCAGGAGTACTGGCATTATCATCATTTATCACCTGGAGCCGAGAAATCCTATAAATATGCCTTTTCGGACATTCCTGCTTATATCACCAACTTTAATGATGGGGTTTTTCTAAAATATGAATACTCTTGTCCGGCTTGTCAGCAGTAAGGCACAGGTTGCTTTCATTGGCAACATTTCTCATTAGAGGCTGCGGAGGATGACAAAGAGGAAGAATCCTCTTATCATCGCCGCCATCAAATGGGTGCTCAGAGAGGATTTCATAGATAATGCTGACCACTACCGAGTTAACTCGGACATTTTCTCGCGCTTCATGGCTTCTCTTCTCGATGCTGGGACTGGTGGGTACGAGGCCTCTGAGCTTACAAGAGGTCTCTTCTCAAGAGACTATCTTGGAGGTTTGGAGGAGGTTATAGCCTACTACATTCCTTTTCGAGGCTTACCTCTGGTGACAAACCTATAGCGGTTCATTACATCTGGGGAAGAAGTGCCTTGGTATCTGCTCGTCGGCGGACTACAGACCATGACGCTATCTGCTCATCGCTTACAGACAGAGCTTGCCACTAAATTCCTTCTTCGTATTTATCTAATCGTACCAGTCCCAGCTGGTACCGACTGGTATACTGGCTTCAGGGACTATATATTTCTCTGGGTCCTGACTCCGAACGTTCTCCCTGACTTGGTCTTCATCATCATGACCGAAGCTTCTGGAATTGCTTCCGATCAGGAGTGGTCGAGAGAGGAGGACATAGAGGACGACACCAAAGACTCTGATTCCCTCATGGAGGAGCAGGAAGATGAAGATGATTATGCTGTGACATAGCCCCCACTCTTCTTGTTCTTCTCTCTATTTTGGTTTTGACAAATGCGATCGGAGGCCTTTCTCAATATTTGTAAATCTTCGTATACATACTCAGAATCTGATAATCTTATTTTTCTTTAGTAATGGCATATTTGAGTGTCTCTTTCTGTTTATTAATAATGGCATTTTGAGTGGCAACATTACCCAAAGAGAAAGCAATAAATAAAAACACACACAAGAAAACTAATTACATTATGTACAATTAGAGGTGCTAAGCTAATGAAAAGGTTTTAAATGGAAACCATTAATCGGGACCGTAAGAAGATCTCCCTGCATATCTTCTAGATAAAAAGCATTGTGACCATTGCAATTTGTTATATGGAAAGGGCCCTCCCATAGCCCGTCGAATTTTGCATGTTGGTCGGGTTTGGCAGCCCTTTCATTGAATTTTAGGACAAGGTCACCCTGCAGAAATTGCGGTGGAGAACTTTTCTTGTTGTCAAACCACCTTTTAACATTTTTTTGATGTGTCTGGAGGGAGGTGAACGCCACTTCCCTTTCTTCCTCTTGTTCCATAATTTCAACCAACCTCGCGTCCATAGGGTATTTCTTTGCTATTTCAAAATACTTAAGCAGTTGCAGAGCTGGGATCTCCAAGGATACGGGGAACAATGTATCCTTCCCGTAAAATAGTTTATACGGGGAGGTCTTCAAAACTTGCTTTGGCGTTATCCGGTATGCCTACAGCGTGCTCCTCAGATGGTGATGCTAATCCCTTTTGTGCTCTGAGCCAATCCGCTTGATGAGCCTGATAAGATTCTTATTGGTAGACTCTGTGAGCCCATTACCTTGTGAATAGTAGTTTCAGGAGGTATTTAGGTAAATACCTTTGCTGAGGGCGGACTGGGTGAGTCGTGAGCCCACAAACGCACGCACATTATCTGAAATTATGGTCTTTCAAGGACCATAATGACACACTAGATCTTCCAGGAAAGCCAGGATTTCAAACTCGGATGAATTTTTCAAAGGGTCAGCCTCAGACCATCGGGTGAAATAATCTGTAGTGGTCAAGATCCATTTGTGCCCAACCGAGCTTGGGGGATTGATCATCCCTATGAAGTCAAGTCCCCGTTGTGCAAAATATTCCTCCACCACTATGGGTTGATGTGGCATTGTTCCTTTCCTACACCTGCCAGTATAATATTGACATTCCTTGCACGCTCTCACCATGGTGTCCACCTCCTTAAACATGGATGGCCAGAAATATCTGACACATGTGATTTTGATGATGGTGGTTAGCACTGAGAAGTGACCTCTGGATGAATCATGATTCACACAGTAGAGCAGGACTTTGTCAAAATTTCTTTTGAAAAAGACATCATTTGTCAGTCGAAAACCACTATTTTGTAACCTATAGAACCTCCTCTTTCCTGGGGGAGACCCTCAGGAAAAATTCTTGTCTTCATAAAATGTTTGCGCTCTTCCACCCAGCATGTCTCCGCTAGTTGTGAAATGGCCATGATAGATTCATTTGTGGCTACCTTGGGATCTCAGGGTGCAAGATCCTGTGCTAAGTATTCACACAAACCTCTATCATGAACTATCTTGGTGGGTCTGACATCAATGTCATACTCCAAGATTTTTGTGATCAAATTATCTCTCTTCTCAGTGATGTCGCCCTCCATGATATATTCTCTGATTGAAGGGTGAGCGACATACACTATGATCTTATTGCAGGCGATGAAATGCCTAAACTTCTTGAGGCCCTTGACTACTGCCAGAGCTTGTTTTTCAACGAAGTTGTACTTCACCACATATTCTTTAAGAGTCTTGGAGTGGAAAGCTATGGGGTGCTCTCCATTTTTTCCTGCCTCTTTCTGGGTTGAGACCACTGCAATGCTATAAGGGCCAAAGAAAACTTACATAATGAAATCTTTGGTCATATCAGGATTGGACAGCATAGGAGCTTAACAAATAGCTTCTTTGATTTTCTTGAAGGCATCCTTCCCATCAGAAGTCCATTTAAAATGCATTTCATTTTTAAGCATCAGGGTGATGGGCCTCACCATCCCTGCAAAATCTGCAATAAAGTGGCTAACAAAGTTAACCTTGCCTAGGAGAGATTGGACTCCTTTCTTATTTACAGGAAGGGGAGGCTATTTTATCACTTTGACTCGATCAGGGTCGATGGAGACTCCTTCCTTAGATATAAAATGCCCAAGCAATTTGCCTTGTGGGATGCCAAAAATGCACTTCTTTGGTTTCAAAGAGATTCCAAATTCTAGACATTTTTGGAAAACAAGCTCCAAATGATCAAAATGATCCTCCTTGTCTTTCAAAAACATAGTAAAATTGTCCAGATAAATCAAGATGATTTTGTTAACAAGCTCTTTGAAAGCTAGGTCCATAGCCCTCTGGAAAGTTGCGTCGGCATTTGACAACCCGAATGGCATTTTTTAATAGGTGAATGTTCCCCATTTAGTTGTGAAGCTCATCTTATGTTGGTCTTCTCCTTTCACCAAAACCTGATTGTAACTAAAGAAACCATCCAACATTGAGAACATCTCTGATCCTACCACTGTGCTTAACAATTGTTCCATTGATGGTAGAGGATAGTGGTCTTTTAGGGATGCTTGGTTTAAGTCCCTAAAATCCACACATAGTCGGATATCTCCATTCTTTTTCCTCACAGGCACCAAATTGGACACCCATGTGCTATGTTTGATGGGATAGATGATTTTTGACTCTATCAGCTTTCTTAGCTCCTGGGCCATGAGTAACTCAATTGTTGGATTAATAGGTCTCTGCTTCTACCGGACTGGTTTAGCTCCATCGATAAGTTTGATAGTATGTTGAATGATATCAGGGTTGTATCCTTTCAAATCCTCATAGGACCATGCTAGCACACCTGCATATTGATCACAATATTAGGCCAATTTATCTTGGTTTTGGAGTGAAATCTCCTTCCTGACTTTGAGGATTTTACCATAACCTACTGACATTTCAGTATAGTCTTGTTTATCAGCCATCAGCTTCCGCTTATCACTTTTGGCATCATCCTTGTCCAAAAGGTTCTCTAAGGTGATTAGCCCATTAGGGAGCTTATTTGACTTCAACTGTATGATTTTATCCCCATACGCCTCCTTAACCTTGGGTTGTAACTGATCTGCAAACTCTGCCAAATTTTGAATGAATAGAGCAATTTGTTCATCATTCTCAAAAACCTGCCAGTGGGTGTTATTATCTGGGATAGCTAGCCGAACGATGACACCAACTGCTTGGGGGTTGACTAGCAAATCCACAATGGGGTCAAAATTTGACCCAATAGTGGTCATCTAGTCAGCGGATGCATTTTCCTTGCGGGGGATTCTTTGGATGTTGAAAGCATCAAATCTTTCGATCAAATCCCAAGCTTTATGGTGGTAAGACCTCATACGGACATGTTTTGCACTGGAGATTCCCCAAATCTAATTGACAACAAGTTCGGAGTCCCCTAAAACTTTCAATTTCTTTATACCCATCTTTTCTACCAATATCAGGCCCTGAATCAGTCCCTCATACTCCATTTCATTGTTGGAACATGTGAATTGTAAGAGAAAAGACTTTGGAATCTGCTCGCCCGAAGGTGAAGTAAAACAAATTCTAGCCCCTGAACCTACTTTGCATCTTGCACCATCAAAATGTAGGGTCCAGACTAAAGAGGATAAATCTCCTTGGGTAAAGGGTTCTTTAACTAGTTTTGGGACAACCTGATCTTCATCAAAAATGCAATAAGTACCAAGATCCGTGGCATGATAATTTGAATAAGGGTCAGAGTCAATGAATTCTTCAAGCAAAACCTCCTGATTTGGAGAAGCATCTCCTTTTATTTCTTCATCCTTGATGAATTCTACCATCCTTCTTTCTTTGTCAGAGATTGAGGTGTGGGTTGGCTCAAAATTGAGCATAGCTTGATCTGCAACATGCTCAGCATGAAGGGGTTCTGAGAGTATTTTGAGCTTGGCTCCTCGCTTAGTATGGAGGATAAGGTGGGACCAATCTAAGGACAGGTAACCTCCTATCTTGGCAGTAAAATCTATAGAGAGGCAAAGACCAAAAACAGGGGGAATATCTATAACCACTAACTCTTGAGACGTTGTGATGCTAGGACATGCGAACAATGTTAGCGGGAGGCTTTTAATGAGGCCCACAGTTTGTACCTTCTTCCCATCTAACTGCATGATGCCATGATTTAATGTCTCATACTTAATATTCAAAACCTCAGTGATTTGCTTAGGCATGACGGTAGTGTTGGCGCCGGAGTCTATCATAGAGTTATGTAGCAGCTTATTCCCTACTATGAGGGTCAAATAAAAAGGTTTGGGGTTAGGCTTACCTTCTGATTGAGATTTTGGTGAGACATCTTGATTTGTCAATGCCGGTGCTAAATATGACCCATCTACGAGATGCTGAGAAGCTTGCCCTCTCGTCGGCAGAGAAGTAGTAGCCTTCCTACTGGGGGGGGTAACCTCCTCCGATAAGGCTTCCTTCAAACGACTCCTTTGCTTTGGGTTGGTGAGAAGATCCCATAAAGATACGTTAGCCAAGGCTTTCCTTAACTTCTCCACTATGTCCAATACTGATGGTAGCAACACCTTTGTTTCTCTAGGCTAATAAGGAATGAAATCTTTCCTTGGATAAGTAACGGCGGGTGTGGGTTGCTTGGGAGCGTTGTCGATGGAGTACTTCCCTGGCACGTTTACATTTTCTCCCATTGACCACCTCTTCAATCTGAGATTGTAATCTGATTGCACTTGAGGATTCCTTGAGCTCGACGATGCTGTGTCATTAGTCATCACAATATCTTCTCCTTCCATCCAAGAGAAAAGTGCATGATCTGGGGCTATTTCTGCTTCCTGATCCATTGACATGCCCTACATTTGTGCAATGAAGGAAGCATTATCCATACTGGGGGCCGTGTAGGCCGATTCATCGGTCACCATGCCTTGGCAATGCTACTCTATAAGCTTTTGTTGTAGATTGCCTCTCGGACAATTACTCAGAGTGTGTGCATTGTTGCATGGAAAACACCAAGATTTGGTATCATTTGCCAGATTATTTTGTCCTGTTGTCAACTCTTTACCAGTGCTAGGGTAGACCATTTGCAATGGATTGGGCACGGGAACTATCTAACCAGCTAATTGATTCGAAGCAACTTGATTATTCGAGTAGTGATTTTGTTGATAAGCAGGCCTATTAGATTGGTAGTTTTGTTGGAAAGGGGGTCTGGTTTGTGGTATTTGACATCTCTTTAGATTGACTATTTCATTAGAAAAAGACTTTAGTAATTTTTTTATATCACTAACCTCTACAACTAAAGATGAGGGAGGACACGGATTTGCTTGTTGGGGTTTGGGATAATCGTACATAGATTGGGGAGCGGATGAACTGGAAACAACCGTTTCTGGGATATTTAGGCCATTTGGCTTATTGGATAGATCTAGAAAGATAGGCATAAGCGGTCACAGCGATAGTTTCCCTGCATCAATCAGGTTATTTTCTATGGAGACGACTAAGTCGAAAGCTTGTGGGAGAGTGTTACTACCTAAAGATTGAATCATCATTGATATATGTGGGTTGAAAGCCTTTAGATAGAAAACAAATGCCATATCGGCGGGAGGATGAGCAGATGAAGGTATTCACTCCCAAGTCCTCTGAAAGTGCAGATTGAACTCTGTTAAAGCTTCTTGTGGGGCTCTCTTTATTGTAATCAACTGATGCATCAAAGATGACCTATCTACGTTGTCAGAGAATCTTTGGAAAAAATGATCACCTAGCTAGTCCTAGCTACCAATAGAATTTGGAGTGAGGGATCTGTACCAGTCCAAAGTTCTTCCTTTGAACAACGCCACTAGAAATCTCAAAGCTACGTTATGCTCAGTTATACTATGGACTATGGAGACATTGGCTATGTCTTGCAAGTGTTCTCCGGGAGTCTTAGAACATTCCCCGATAAACTTAGGAACCACTTTCAACGTAGCAGAGCATATTTGGGCCCATGTGGCGGGTAACACCGAAGGAATGAGAGGACTTCCATTATCCCATGTTACAAAATTTCTAGGTGGGATTTGAGCCATTACTGTGATAGGAGTAACTGCAGAAGCGCTAGGGAGGCTCTGGGATGAAGACGCAGCAGATTGATAAACACTAACTAGGGGTGAAAGAAGCAAACTGGGATTCAAAGCTACCTAGCTCCTAGTAATAGGTTTGTGTCTCATATATTGACCTGAATCTTGAGAAGTAAGGTCCCATCGGGCATGCCAGAAAAAAGAACTGTTGACTCTGAATTTTACTTTGGAAACAAATAGCCTTATGGGAAATTTAGTGATGGGGGACCGATTGCGCAGGGTTCACTGAATGACCTCCAGGATTGAGAAGTCGGCTCTTCCTTGGTGTTTCAAGGAAAGGGGAAGAAAGAAACACTTTAAAACAATAAAAACTAAACTACTGAGGCGATGCGCTAGAGCATATTTTAAGAAGATATGAGTACATAAAAACCAACTACATATGATTTTTTTGAGCCCATTCCACAATCTACAAGTTTGGATCAGAAACACAACCAAGGTTCAGTCAAATCTTTATGTAACATAAAGAAATACCTATCATGCATTTACCAGATAACAAGTGCAACACATAGTTCAATCGGCAAAATCTTAGATATATATATATTCTTGAAGTCTTTAAAATTCTAATAGAAGAGCACATAAAAGACCATTAATGCATACTGAGAGTAAAGTCTCACAAAGGCCATAGGCACGGTCTTATTGAACTTCTCCAGAAAACAATAAAATAGTTCTTAAGGCTGAAAATACTACTAAGAAACTTAATTGTCCTTGCAAAGTTCTCCACCCCTTCAACAGGGAAAAAACTAAACTAAATAGAGCCTCATCTCCTAACAACCTCAGACTCCAATGCCTTTCTTTTTACAGGTCGTAGTCCACCTATCTGCTTTACCAGACAAACCGCCCCTGAAGTCGTTAGTCCCTAAAGTTGTTAGTCCCACGACGCTCTACTCTGCTAGCGCACGATAAAAGAGTCATGATCAAAACAGCAGATGGAGGGACCAAAAAAGATGTCTCTATGTGAACAACCCACGCCATGTGGTAGCTCAACGCTACTGCAAAAACAAAAAGGGAAAAGCAAGCGCACAGAATCCCCGCCAAGCTGACATTTGTCTCACCTGATGCATGCTAGCAGGAGGAACAAAAGAGATGGGGCCACCAAAAATAGCAAAATGTCACCCGCGGACTAATCCCAAAATAATGTTAACAAGTCCAACCACTCTATCAAAACCCGATAGACAGTAAAACAGCTAGTGTTGACATCAATGACAAATATCAATGCAACACATAATCAATTCCTCCAAATTGCCAACAATCTCCCCCTTTGGCATTGATGGCAACACTAGATGTGAAAAATACCCAAGTGCCAAGAAATGCCAAACAAATATCCCCCAATGGAAGACAGCTAACAATCTCCCCAAGTTGATATAACAATGAAGTTCTGAACCAATAGACCAAACTCCCCCTGTAAAACATATCTATGTTAAGCTATGATCTTTGTATTTCACATGAATACCTCTACCCCTTTGACATTAATGCCAGAAATATGACATAAACATCAAAGAAAAATTATAAATCCTCTGAATTACATAGCTGAATACTCCCCCTAAGTAGTAGCACCAACACATCAATTTGAATGAATGATAGTTCTGATAAATGCATACCGGACTGATGTCAATCAGCATCACTCAAGTCTCAACCAAAGGGGCAGAGACCCCCAATCTATCTCTAAAGTACTCTAATGATTCTGGTGTAGGGGCACCCCTTCAACATGATCATTCAAGCTTAGAGGAGGAAGGATGAGACCTTAAACATTTCTTAGGATGTTTCCTTGTGTTTTCAATTATGCATTTTGTGTTTGTAATAAAAGACCCCACCTTGTGAGCCAAACTCCTATTTTGGCATCTTGATAAGCCAATTAGGACTTTTGGACAAAAGGAGACTAAAAATGCTTAGGATAGGTTTGTCCTAGTGATTTTAGTTGTTTTATGTGCTTCTAGGGTGTTTAGAAGTGTTAGTCTTGAACCAAGTCATTCAGGTGCAAGAAATGACATTTTTGACAACTTTGTCAAAAGTTGTCATGAGCAACTTTTGTGCAACTTTTTGACTTTTTTGGTTTAAACTCCTCCAATAGCTCCAACCTCTTGTTTTCAGTTGGGAGTAGTTGTAGAGGGGTATAAACACCTTGAGGACACAATTCCCAAGGAGAGACTGTACAGAGAAAGTATCTATGCTTGCAAACAATAAGAAATTCTGAGTGTTTCCTGCAAACTGTGAGGTTTTGGCACGGGGTACGGAGTGGTATGGATTGGGACCAATCCCCAATGTTGTGATTTTGTTAGTGTAGTGAGTTACCAATTATTTGGTCTTTATTTGAGGTCTTGATTGTGTGTTTTGCTACAGATATCCAATTTTTATTGCAGGTACCCGGAAAACCAGGGTTTTGCCTAGGGTTTTGCCTTCCCATGGCCATAACTTGCAACCTATTCATCTAGAACTCATGGCAGTGGATGGGATGCAAGTGTGGCCTATTTATTCTATGATTCCAAAGGAATTTTGTAGGAGGATCAAGAGAGATGTGCATTTTTTTGGCATTATGTGAACCGGTATGAGCACATAATGACATTGTGTGTTGTCATTGATGTCAATATGATGAAGAGAAGAGAACCGATATAACACTGTGAACCGGCATTTGTGCCAAAGTGAAGTGGTGTGCTTGTTCAAGGTGAATTGGCATATGGTTATGGGAACCAGCACATGGAAGCATTGTATGACTACTGGTTGGTAGTCTCAACTTCAGGGTTTCCGGTTTGAAGTGCTTCAAGCCTATGTGGCTCAATCGATAACTTTGTGTGATGAGTCAGCATGATAACAAATAATGGATCATGTTTCCATGTATGCCTTGTGTGCATGAAGGATCTTGCATGAAGGAGATTATTCATATCTACCTCGAGAATGTGCGAAGTCTGTAAACGGTGATAACGTGTGATGGGTTATCAGCCGCCATGAAATCGATGGAAAATGAACGATGGAGATCAATGCAGTGTGCTCAACGGCTAGGATTCAACCATTTGAATTCCTTAACCTAATAGGTTTAGGGTTTAGGATTTATGCTACCAACCTATCTATTTTCCTATAAGGTCAATGTTGTGACTCTTTCTAGGGTTGTTGGCAAAAGTTGTGTGTGTGTATCCAAGTGAAGAGATACGTGATTCTTGCCAGACCAAAGGAGAGAAGTGATACCTGTAGAGTGTAAGTGCAGAAGGTGAAGAGGAGCTTAAGTAGATCTTCATTGGCATTGAGTGTCGTTACCAAATCATTTTAATACCTGTTGATCTCTAACCACTTCAACAGTTGAGAAATCCCTTAACAAGGTAGCTTTAACTGGCTTGTTGTAAATCCTTTAATAGGGTGACTCAAAACCATTAAGTTCTTGAAATCCTCTAACAAGGTAACCTTTAACAGGGTTTAACCCTTAACCGGGTATTCTAGCCATCCCTTAACCGAGTGATCCCTAACAGGATCGGCTCCTAACAAAACCTATTGTATCAGTCTTTAACCGGACAAGGCTCCTAACAGAGCGGACTTCCAAAGAGTTCAAAAACAAGCTTGTGGGTATTCATCCCCACCGTGGTTTTTCCCAGTTGGGTTTCCATGTGAAAAATATGTGTGTCATGTGTGATGTCTTTTTCATGTGATGCTATATTGTCTTCTGTCAAGCAGTGAATCATGTTGATCTAGTTGCTTATATGTATATCTTTGATGGTAGATTACCTGTTCATGTATTAGGGTGTAATGGAAATGAACTGTTAGATTGTATGAGAAAATAAGTGTCAAATGATTTATGCTTGTCTCGGTTATTCTGGGTTTTGTCAGTTGTACTCTGTTTAAGGACCGGTGTTACTGTTTGTCTGTCAAAGCACAGTGTCTGCAGACAAACCGGTTCAAGAGTGTGTTTTTGTCTGTACTGATTCACCTCCCCCTCTCAGTACCGATATGGTACTATTCATTCATCTTTGTGTTATCACGTTTGACCAGTCCCTAGGTAGACATCTCTATGTGGCTACCTAGCCCTTAGACTACAATAATTGCCCTAGAAAACAATTGGCAATGATTCCAGGCATGTAACTCTAGAATATATAAGGTTTTATGGTTTCCCACATGCCCATGGGGTTGATTTTGTAAGGTGAGTCCATTCAATTATAGCTGCTTCACAAATGGAGGCCTAATTAGCCCTTTAGGACAGTTGGTCATCACCGGGTTCATACCTTTGCTTTCCAAATCTTGACCTCTCCTTTTGAAGTATTGTGTAAGACCATAAAGGGTATCTGAATCTATAATTTATTTGCTAGGGTGTTTGTAAAAGTTTATACTTGAGGTCCCATTACCCGTCTCCAAGGGCTACAAGGAAATAGGCCTAATTGTGAAGAGGTCATAAGGAATTTGGGTTGAATCCTTGAAACCAGTGTTTGGTCTAGTCCATGTGAGTGTTGTATGATCCAAAATAGGTGTTGTGAAGGCCAAGGACCTTAGGAGGTTTCATGATGCACATTGGAGCAAAATTAACCAATTTGAGTAGTATGAATCTTGGAGTGAGATGAGGAATTAAAGCTAAGATTGTAAAGTCTTGCCTTGTAGGATACTATTGGGGTGTTGAGGGGTCAGTGTCATACATCCTAAAGTGTTTGACAAGATACAAGGAGGTCTTTGCATCAAGTGGTATCAAAGATAGTAACGGATTTGGTAAAGAGATAGTGATTTTGAGAAAATGGCAGAGGGAGAGGAAGAAGCCCCTAGGGGACCAATCACCAACATGGAATTGGAAAATATTGTGAGAGAGCAGGCCAATGCTTACAAGGCCATGCAGAAGGAGATAGAGAGGTTGAGGGGTAGAGTAGATGGAAAGGAAGATGGAGGCACTAGTAGTGGTGAAGAAGGGGATGAAGATGAGATCCCTATGCCGGAGGAAGAGATGATTCCTCTT
Source organism: Cryptomeria japonica (assembly GCF_030272615.1). Lineage (NCBI taxonomy): Eukaryota > Viridiplantae > Streptophyta > Pinopsida > Cupressales > Cupressaceae > Cryptomeria > Cryptomeria japonica. The sequence goes on from NC_081407.1 coordinate 584,906,575, forward strand.
AACCAGAGGCACTTCCTTAATGCCCTCAATTCCATGGAGAGAAGAACCATGGAGAAGAAGATTGATTTGCCAACTTTCACTGGGAAGATGGAACCAGATGTAGTGGTGGATTGGATAGACTCCCTATCCAGTTTCTTTAAATGTGAACACATTCCAGAGCACCAGAAGGTGAAGATTGCTAAGTCCAAGTTGAAGGGAGCCACCCTAACTTGGTGGAAATTTGTCCAGGAAGAGAGAGAAAGGGACAACAAACCCATGATTGTTTCTTGGAAAAAGATGGTTGCCTTAGTAAAGGAGGCTTATGTACCCAAGGATTATGAAGTTCAACTCCACAAGAGGAGGCAAAATCTCAAGCAGAAGGAGATGGATGTGAACTCTTACACTGAGGAGTTCCAAAGGCTATGTATGAAGACTAAGACAAAGGAGGAGGAAAGTGAAAAGGTTGCCCAGTACCTAAATGGATTAAGGTACAACATCCAAGAAGAACTAAACCTCCTTAGCCTAGATACAGTTGGTAAATACCATCAACTTGTCATCAAGGTGGAAGAGAAAATCAAAAGGAGATAAGAGCATAATAATAAAGGAAGAGGAAGACAGTAGAGGGGTGGAAGAAATTTTTTCAAAGGTAAGGGAAATGACTTTGGAAACCAAGGTGAAACAAATCAAGAAGGCACTAAAGGAGAAAGTAGTCAAAGTAACAATAGAGGATACAATCAAAGGGGTAGCTTCAGAGGAAGAAGACCACCATTCAGGGGAAGATCTCAAGGTAGAGGTCCAATCAAATTCTATAACTGCAATCAAGAAGGGAACATGGCCAATAGGTGTCCTGACAAACCTACTAGTTCCATGGGGCAAAGGAGAAGTAACTTGATCCAAGAATCTGATTGCCAAAGTGTGGCAAGTGCAAATACATACCAGAGTGTCAATGCCCCTGATAGCTATGGATACCCTGAAAGAGGTGAATCTTTGATGATCAGGAGAGTGGTAACTACCATGCAGATGACTGACATATAACCCCCACAGAGAAAGTCTCTACTCAAGACCACTTGCAAAGCGGGTGGAAAGGTATGCAAGGTTCTAATAGATTCTTGATCAACTGAAAACTTTGTGTCTTTAGAAATGGTGGAGAAGCTAAAATTGAGAAGACTACCTCACCCTTGCCCCTACAAGGTCTCATGGCTCACCCAAGGTTAGCAAGATGTTGTGGAAGAGAAGGCTTGGGTAGAATTCCAGATTGGAGCCTATAAGGATAGGTTGTTATTTGACATTGCAAAGATGGATGCTTGTCATCTCCTATTTGGGAGACCATGGCAATTTTATTTGAAGGCACAACATGATGGTGCTAGGAACACATATTTAATCACCAAAGATGGTAAGGTGATAGAGTTGTTACCTTTGATGGAAAGTGAGGGGGAAACAAAAGCAAAGGAGGCCAAGGTGTTAGTGGTAGGAGGAAAGCAATTATTGAAGAAGATAGCAGATGAAGGCATTGTTTGTTATGCTCTTATTCCTAGTCCCAAAGTGACAAAGGTGGAGAAGTTTGAAGATAAGAAAGGAGGCAGATTGAGGTTGGTTGACCCTGCAGTGCAGCAGTTGCTAAACAAGTACAAAGGTGCCATCTCTGATGGCATGCCAAGGACACTACCTCCTATCAGGGATATAAACCATTGCATAGACCTTATACCTAGATCCACCCTGCCTAACAAAGCAGCATATAAGCTCACCCCGGATCAAAATGTTGAGATGGCAAAATAGGTTGAAGAACTGTTGGAGTCCGGACTGATCGGCAAAAGTTTGAGCCCATGTGCAGTCCCTGTAGTCTTGGCACCCAAAAAGGAAGTCACTTGGAGACTTTTCACTAACTCAAGGGCTATCAACAAAATTACTATCAGGTATATATTTCCAATGCCTAGGATTGAGGATTTGTTAGATTGCTTGGGGGGTGCTATATATTTTACAAAAATTGACTTGAAAAGTGGCTACCATCAAATCAGGATTAGGTCAGGAGATGAGTGGAAGACTGCATTTAAAACAAATGAGGGGTTGTATGAGTGGAAGGTCATGCCCTTTGGCTTATATAATGCACCTAGTACCTTCATGAGGTTAAGGAATGAAGTCTTGAGGGATTTCATAGGAAAATTTGTCATAGTCTACCTAGATGACATTCTAATTTTTAGTCAAACCAAAGAAGAGAACCTAAAGCATGTAGACCTGGTCCTAAGGAGATTGTATGAAGAGCAATTAATTATCAATTTGGAAAAGTGTTTCTTTATGCAGGAAGAGATCATTTACTTGGGATTTGTAATCTCATATGTTGAGTTGAAAATGGATCAAGAAAAGGTGAGTGTTATACTATCTTGGCCTACACCTAGAACAATGAATGATGTTAGAAGCTTCCATGGTTTAGCCACATTCTATAGGAAATTTATAAGGGGATTTAGCCATATTTGTGCTCTAATGCTTGACACCATAAAGGGAGGACAAAAGTGCAGGTTCAGTTGGACTAAAGAGGCAGATAACTCCTTTGAAACCTTGAAGAAGAAAGTTGCAGAGCAGTCGGTCCTTGCCCTACCTGATTTCAACAAAATCTTCCAAGTGGAATGTGATGCCAGTCACATGGCTATTGGGGCAATGCTTAGTCAACAAGGAAGGCCCATTTCCTTCTTCAGTGATAAATTAAATGAGGCAAAGAGGAGGTACTCATCCTATGACCTAGAGATGTATGCTCTAGTGCAATCCTTAAAAAAGTGGAGACACTACTTGCTACCAAAGGAATTCATAGTTTTCACAGACAATCAAGCCCTCAATTTCATAAATAGCCAAGAAAAGTTGAACCATAGGCATATGAAGAGGGTAGAGACCCTACAAGCCTTCACTTTCACTCTTAAGCATAAGAAAGGGGTCAAGAATAAGGTGGCAAATGCTTTGAGGAGAAGAGTATTAACCACAAATCAGATCTAGTTGGAGAATGTTGGGATACACTCCTTGAAGGCCATTTATGAGGATGAAGAAGACTTTGGAGAGATTTACAAGATATGTGCATCTTTTGATGATTGGTTTCATGTTGATTTCTCTGAATTTCTGATACAAGATGGACTATTGTTTAAGGGTGCATAGTTGTGCATACCCAAATGCTCTATGAGACTAAACATAATCAGGGAAAAGCATTGTGGGGCAATCGCAACCCATTTTGGCCTTGACAAGACACTAGACTTGGTGAAGAGGCACTACTTTTGGCCCAAATTGCAGACAGATGTCAGGAGATTTGTGGAGACATGTGTGATATACCAAAAAGCAAAGGGGAAGTCCACCAATGCAGGCTTATACCAACCTTTACCCATTCCTTCAAGACCATGGGAAAGTATAAGTATGGATTTTGTTTTAGGATTGCCTAGGACAAGAAAAGGGTATGATAGTGTTTTTGTAGTGGTGGATAGGTTTAGTAAAATGGTACATTTCTTTCCATGTAAAACCACTTGTGATTCTTCTTATGTTGCAGACTTATTTTTCAAAGAAATTGTCTGAATACATGCTTTGCCTTTGACCATAGTCTTTGATAGGGATGTGAAATTCATTGGACACTTCTGGAGGACTCTTTGGAAGAATCTTGGCACAAATATAGCCTTCTCCTTAGCCTACCATCCCCAAACGGATGGCCAAACTCAAGTTGTAAACAAATCATTGGGAAATCTGCTAAGATGTTTAACTAAGCAATATGGAGAGAAGTAGGATAGCATACTATCTCAGGCATAATTATCTTATAATAATACAGTAAATAGAAGCACTGGTAAGTCACCCTTCCAGGTTGTGTATGGCATCCACCCAAGGGGTGTGTTGGAGTTAAGGGAACTACCTCAAGCAGAAGCCATTAGTGCAGAAGCCATTAGTGCAGAAGCCATTAGTGCAGATGGAGAAACCTTTTCCACCGCCATAAAGGAGATACATGACCAAGTTAAATCTCATCTTCAACAATCTCCATAAAGGTATAAGGCTCATGCTGATAAGAAGAAGAGAGATGTCCAATTTGATGTGGGAGACTTGGTGTGGGTTCACTTGAAGAAGGAAAGACTTCCAAAAGGCAAATACACAAAGCTTATGCAGAGGAAGATTGGAATCTATCAAATCTTGAAAAAATATGGACAAAATTCTTATGAACTTCAACTCCCACCCGATCTTGGTTTGTCATCCATTTTTAATGTATGTGACTTAACTCTTTACAAATGCAGTGTTGTTGCAGGAGAAGAAACCATTCAAATTGTAGCAGATGATGACATTCCCAAACATGAACCACCAAAATTGCATAAATTTTTGGGCACCAAGGTTGCAAAGAGGACAAGGAACAAAGTATATATGGAGTATTTGGTGGCCTAGCAGAGACAACCAGATTCTGAAGTAGTCTGAATGATAGAACAGCAAATCAAAAACCATGGTGCAGACCTGCAGACTCTCATCTCAAGTGGACTTGAGATTTCTTTTTTCGAGGAGTATGGTGCAGGGGCACCCCTTCAACATGATCCTTCAAGCTCAGAGGAGGAAGGATGAGACCTTAAACATGTCTTAGGATGTTTCCTTGTGTTTTCAATTATGCATTTTGTGTTTGTAATAAAAGACCCCATCTTGTGAGCCAAACTCATATTTTGGCATCTTGATAAGCCAATTAGGACTTTTGGACAAAAGAGGACTAAACATGCTTAGGATAGGTTTGTCCTAGTGATTTTAGTTTTTTTATATGCTTCTAGGGTTTTTAGAGGTGTTATTCTTGAACCAAGTCATTCAGGTGCAAGAAATGACATTTTTGAGAACTTTGTCAAAAGTTGTCATGAGCAACTTTTGTGCAACTTTTTGAATTTTTTGGTTTAAACTCCTCCAATGGATCTAACCTCTTGTTTTTGGTTGGGAGAAGTTTTAGAGGGGTATAAACACCTTGAGGACACAATTCCCAAGGAGAGACTGTACGGAGAAAGTATCTATGCTTGCAAACAATAAGAAATTCTGAGTTTTTCCTGCAAACTGTGAGGATTTGGCACGGGATACGGAGTGGTACGGATTGGGACCAATCCTAAATGTTTTGATTTTGTTATTGAAGTGAATTACCAATTATTTCATCTTTATTTGAGGTCTTGATCGTTTGTTTTGTTCTAGATATCCAAGTTTTGTTGTAGGTACCCAGAAAACCAGGGTTTTGCCTTCCCATGGCCCTAACTTGCAACATGTTCATCTAGAACTCATGGCAGTGGATGGGATGCAAGTGTGGCCTATTTATTCTATGATTCCAAAGAAATTTTACAAGAGGAGCAAGAGAGATGTGTGTTTGACCAATCCCTAGGTAGACATCTATATGTGGCTACCTAGCCCTTAGACTACAATAATTGCCCTAGAAAACAATTGGCGATAATTATAGGCATGTAAACATAGAATCTATAAGGGTTTATTGTTCCCCACATGCCCATGGGGTTGAGGTTGTAAGGTGTGTCCATTCTATTATGGCTGCTTCACAAATGGAGGCCTAATTAACCCTTTAGGACAGTTGGTCATCACCAGGTTCAAACCTTTTCTTGCCAGATCTTGACCTCTACTTTTAGGGGATTATGTAAGACCATAAAGGGTATCTGAATCTATGATTTATTTGCTAGGTTATTTGGAAAAGTTTAGACTAGAGGTCCCATTACCCATCTCCAAGGGCTACAAGCAAATAGGCCTAATTGTGAAGAGGTCATAAGGAATTTGGGTTGAATCCTTGAAACCAGTGTTTGGTCTGGTCCATGTGAGTGTTTTATGATTCAAAATAGGTGTTGTGAAGGCCAAGGACCTTAGGAGGTTTCATGATGCACATTGGAACAAAATTAACCAATTTGAGTAGTATGAATCTTGGAGTGAGATGAGGAATTGGAACTAAGATTGTAGAGTCTTGCCTTGTAGGATCCTATTGGGGTGTTGAGGGGTTAGTTTCATACATCTTGAAGTGTTTGACAAGATACAAGGAGGTCTCTGCATCAAATTCCTTAGGAAAAGGTTAAGAGAAGATATCTACAATCTGCTCTTTAGTGTTCACATAAACCATTCTAACTTCATTTGCTTACACCTTTTCCTTGAAAAATTTATACTTGATTGATATGTGCTTTGTCTTGTAATGAAATAACGGATTCTTTGATATGTCAATAACTACAGAGTTATCACAGTGAATAACTATCGGTGCATTACAATCTACCCTTATATTGCCATATTCTCTTCATTCTTCTTCTGGTCCTCAATATCCTTAGTCAGTCTCATCACAATGGATTGCATCTCATTCTTCAAAGCAAAATTATCTCTCTCAAGCTTTTTAACCTCATCAGCTTTGTCCTGGAATTCCATTATCTAATCTTCTTTCTCCTTCAACTTGTCCATTAATATCTTCCTCTTTTCTCTATAGATACTTGCTTGATCCTTTAGCTCACTAATGAATTCATCAACAACATTCAGATTCTTCTTCAAGGTACAGACCTCACTTCTAGCTGCATCAAGATCCTCAAGTGCCACAATGATTTGTCTCTGAAAATCGGAATCCATTGAATCAATCTCCCAGATCTTCCTCAAGCAGTTAAGATTCGTCAGAGGGACTAGGCTCTGATACCAATTGTTAGAATCAGATATCACTAAGAGGGGGGGTGAACCAGTGATCTACCGAATGTTAAAATTACAAACTTATTTTGTATCCATCGATTAGAAATGTATTGCAGAAAAGAACATAAACATGCAACTAAGAATACACAAATCCACAACACCAAAAACTTTGCATGGAAACCCAGAAAGGGAAAAACCATGGTGGGATTGGAACCCACAATATTCATATACTATGGCTAGGAGTACATAAATATTACATAGATGGCGAATGCACTTGCATTCAGGCTTAGTGCCTAGAGCTCACTACTCAAATAAAGTTGCCCAGAAGGCTATAACCTTCAGGGAAGTCTCACTGACTTACGATTTGTTTACAATGACTAAATACAATGAACTAAACTCTTAATCAACATTTGACGATGCAAAAATGAGTTATGGTTAGACTCTAAATCTCTGACTATCTCTGCTCTATTGAATACTTTGTTTCTGTCTCAGTCAGCTACCGGTTGGTCTAAAAACAAAATGTGCACGTCAAACTATGCTCAATCGCACCAAAATGGATCACCACATCTCTAACATACCAAAAATCAATCGCCAAATCGATCTTATATATCTAGTCTTACCACAAAAGTAATCTCCTTCAAGTCAGCTTCAATAAGTGTAATGTGTAGATCAAGTCAGCTTCAATCTCGAACAAAACATAACACCGAACAAAATAATATGATCACACACTTCCTAAAGGTCTTTCCAATTACCGAGATCACAAAAATAATCACCAAAAACATTGCAATCACCGGAGATCATTCCAGATCAAAACATTACTGAAATACCCTGTTTTACCAGTTAACTACCTATCGGTTACCTCCATCTTTGGGATAAGCTGAGTCACGACTGCCGGATCGAACCACCAAGAATATTTTCCATCAATGACAACCCTGAACAAACAATCAACCACCGGAAGTCACCTGAAATCACCAGATGAGTGTCAATTGCCAACAAAAACCTTATTCATACCAACACTTACTATTGGAGCACAACCCTTTTAACTACATAATAAGTCTTATATAGAGCATGTGTTTATTTTATATATGAGAATAGAATGCTAGAATTTTTTTTCCAACAACACTTAAATATTGTGTTATTGAGTGGTTCTGTAATTTTGATATGGATCTATTCATTCATTAAATGATTTGGAAAAAAAAATCCTTATGTGATTGAAAGTGAATATAGATGTTCCAATTATTATTCATGATTCATTTGGGTGCACACAATGTTCAAATGAATGATTACACCTTTCATGTTTGAGAGAATTAAACTATTCTTATAATAGGGAGCTAATAAGACTTATTCAAAATAATGTGTATCTCAATAGTTTTGCTTTATATATGTATTTGTATGCTCGTATCAAGATAATAGAATTTAATTTTCTTCCAAGAAATAAATTTACTCATGTTCCATGTCAAAGTACTTCTTACCCTTCTAAGTTATTTAAAAACTCAAATTGTTTTTAAAATGGTAATGAAAAGAAGTAAAATCTAATTCAAGTAGCTCATACATTTACTTCTCCATATAAAAGATGGGATTCTAGTAAACTCAATGATTCTATGGACAATGTACTTTAAAAATCTATTGAATGAAAATATTTATCTCTTCATCTTATTTGTCTTATATATACTCCCCATACTCCACAACCACTCCCTAAATGACACTATTATAAGAATGCATAATGTAATTATCGTGATGTTAAAAGATTTTACATAAGATTCAAAATCCAATTGAAAGTAATAAAGTGAAAATAGAATAAATGATAACACTAATTCATTTAATAAAAGCAATATAAAAATCCAAACAAATCTATTCCCAAATTACTCCAAAAATATAGAGCCTCTATCTATTGACGATACTAATGGTTATATCATTAGTAGAGATCTATGTGTATGATCTTAATAGTGGAGCGTATACCTCGATGTAAAGGGATAAGAGGAAAATTGGAATCGATTATATATTCATTAGATAAGCTTGCGATATATTCAAATCAGAAAAATGTCTATACCTAGCGAGCAGTCAATAAGTATATTCAGAATATGCTTGTTTAGATCTCTTCAACTAATATTGTTTACTAGAGCCAGCATACAAATTAGTGACCATTTTACCAAATTCTTCCAATACCTAAAATAGATAGAAATGCAGGTTCCATTTTAGGGTTCAGAAACTTCCACCACTTGTACAAAATTGATTATTACGTTCTCTCTTGGGAAAATCAGTACGGATGGCGTAAAAAACAATGTGGAGATGATATATATGGACATAAAGCTCTGGTTCTTTATTTCGCAGTACAGAGAATTTGCTCTTGATTATACTACCCAACCATGTCGACTTCTAAGTTTTATATCTCTTCCATTCCTGTGGAATGCAGTACTTATTATGAGTTTGGTCAAAGTTCACAAGATAATAATAATATTATTGAGAAATTGGAAGAAATCAAATCCCAGAAAAGAGAGGAGGTCAAAAGGAGAGAAAGTCCGGATTCTTCAGGCATAGAAGAATTTGAGGATGTCAAGGGGAAAAAATTGGTTTCAGAGCAGTTGCATAGTAAACAATGGAGCAAAATGATTGAGGAGACTCTGAGAAGCCAAGATTGGAGAAGAACAATGGAGTTTGCCAGATTCAACCCAGTTCAAGAAGGGAGTTGTGAGATAGAAGAGGAAGTAATGGGAGATCATATATGCATGGATGAGAAGAATGATGGTAACCCTGAGATATATGTTGCAGTGGGGAAGGACCCTTCTCCACTGCAATGGGCTTTGAGTCATCTTGTTAAAGAGGGGGACTCTCTTACTCTCATTCATGTTTTCCCTCCCTTGAAGTCAATTCCAACACCAGGTGGGTCACAATGATCTGATCTTACAATCTTTGCTTTTTCCTTTTCAAACCTATGATTTGCAGGATTGATTGGTTGATTTTACAATATAAGATTTCCTTTTAATCTGGCAAACAATCAGAAGGTCACCAACTATTTCTTTTTAAAATTGTTTATCTGGATCAATTGGGTATCAATTCTGTTTTAGTTCAAGCCAACTTGATTAAGAATGGAATTTTTGGTGGGCTTGTTTGCTCCTGGTCCATCAGTCCAAGGGTTATAGGGAATTTTGTTCTGTCTAGAACTAAGTTCCAGATCGCTGGACTGACTTGTTGATATCTCTAGACTGACAGCCCTTTCTTTAATTTTATATTTATAATATTTACTGTTCTTTGCATTCATTTTTACAGGTTTGATGTCTGAGATAATGAAAAGAATATTTAATATTGTATTTGTGTTGATCTTCTTCCACCATATTTCATTCACAAGAATCTCATTCTGTAACTGAAAAAGGGCAGATTCATTTTAAAGTTAACCTAATAAATCTGTGAATGAATCTTAAAAAATGGTCAGGCTAAAGTTTTTATATTGTTTTTTAAACCAGTTGAAAAGCTTCCCATAAGTCAAGTGTCACAAGACATTGTGGACAACCATATAAAAGAGGAAGAGGTCAAGAGAACAAAGTTACTGCAGAACTACATGGATATGTGCTTAAATGTCAAGGTAATTGATTATATAACATTTTTATTATTATTAAAAAGATATTTGATAGAATAGTATTTATTGTTGGAATATTTTATTTTTCTTGTTCATTCATTTAGACGATAAATCAAAGAATGTGATCTGAAATATCTATGAAAAAAGATTACATAATCTAATTCAAAAATATTCAATCTAATATTTATAAACTGTGAAAAATATAATTTAATGCAGGCAAAAACAGAAACAGTTGTGATCGAAAGCGATATGCCTCACAAGTCACTGGTAGAATTGATATCAGTACTTAAAATTTCAAAACTTGTTATGGGGACAAAACCAGCAACTCATCCTATGACAAGGTTGGAATTCCTAGAGTTGCAGTGAAAAGAATTCAATTTTTATGTGATTGATGGGTTCTGCTCTTAGAACCAAATATTAATGTTGTTTTTGTTTGGTGGAGAGCAGAAAGCTGAAGAAGGGCCCAAGCAAAGGTGAATATGTACACAGGCACGCTCCACATTTTTGTGAGGTATTTCTGATTTGTGAAGGGAAAATCATCATTCCAAAAGCAGACGGTGAGCCTAAAAATTCAGATGCATCTCCAAGTTCTGCCACCACCATATCCAGACATGGTATAAACGATGAACCAGGAGAAGATACCACAAATTGTATGGGTTTTTATCGTAGATTCTTGAGATAAAAAATATATAGAGTAAGGATAATTAGAATAATAGTGAAGATGAAGAAGCATGTCTTGTTATTTGTTCAATATTTAATATATTAAGTATAGACATGTCATGGCTGCAATAATCTTAACATTTTGGTTTTGTTGGCTGATCGCTTGCTATTCCTACCTTTCTGCCATATGAAATTCATTGCAGGATATCTCAGTTGTTTTGTAAATTGTTCTACCCAGATCACTTTCACTGATTTTTTTAATCTTAAAGAGGGATGGGTATAAAGAGGGATTTCAAAAGAGATTAGAAAGATTGAGAAATGAAAAAATTTAATACAATTTTTTCAATGAAATAATGTCATTTACATTTGAACTAAAAAAAATGTATATATGAATTAATTTTTTAATTGAAATTTGTTGGAATATTTTGCAATTCCTTCATTTGCATAGTTTTATGTTTTTTTTTAAGTTTTAGTTTTTTGTTTTATTTCTAATAATGCAAGTTTTTCAAGATAAGTTTGTAGAAGTCATGTATCTAAGACATCTATATAATTAGGCAATGGTAATTCATTCATCATCAGTTAGTGTAATCGAGCCCTGATCATTTGATCAAGAAGCTTATGTAATCTCTTGAATCAATAGAGCAATTTATCTATGTTTCAATTTTGTATTTCTTTCATTTGCTATCAAAGCGGGACGATCAAGGTATAGTTGAAAATATAGTTGTAGCTGAAGGCAAAGAGATTGTTGAAAAAGAGTTTGCAAGTTTAAGCCCTACAAGTTAGGATGGTAGAAAGCAAGCGACGGAAAGAAGGTTTGTAGTCCCTTTAATTTTATTGAAATCAAAATTAATTATTGCTCAACATAGAATTAATCCACAGGAAGTCGCCAAAAGAGATCGATGAAGATCACAAACTGTTTTTGTGATGTTTTTTCAGTTAGGTAATATATCCAAGTTGAAAGGGTGAAGCAATTCAAAAGCCGATGATGTCAAGCCTGAAATGCAAAAGCCACCTCCTAAACAAGGTGAATTCAACCCTCAAAAGATGAAATCACAATCAAAGAGATCTAGCATAAGCTACAAAGTTTCAATCCACCTTTGCAAAAGGTGAAGCCCTTCATTTGTAAGGTTGTTGAAGGAGAAAGAAACAAAGCTATCATTGCTAACTTTGAAGTAGCAAGAAGATAATAGATCAGAGAAAGGTTGATTTCTATGAAGAAGATCATAGATCTTGTAAAAGTCACTAACATAAACTTGTGTGAGGAATTTATATCCCAACCTTAGAAAGACCATAGGGTTTTGTCAAAAATAATTGAATCCTTAAATAGGAGAGAAAGTGTGGACAGGTGAAGGCATAATAACCAGGTAAAATTCATTTGAAAAGGAGATCATCATACCATGGTAATAGAGAAGCCCACACAAGTCAAAAGAAGAAATAAAGTCAACTTCAACTATTGTTGGAGAAGATATGAAGATCATATATTATTATTTTTTGTGTTGAAGCCATTAATGGTTGAAATTAAGGGGGAGATTGTTGGAGTATTTTGTAATCCCCTCCCACTTGCATAGTTTTGTGTTTCTAGTTTTTTTCTTTATTTCTAATAATGGAAGTTTTTTCAAAATAAGTTTGTAGAAGTCATGTATCTAAGACCTCTATATAATGAGACAATTGTAATTCATCATCGTCAATCAGTCTGACCCTTGATCATTTGATCAAGAAGCTTATGTAATCTCTTTAATCAATAGAGAAATTTATCTATGTTTCAATTTTGTATTTCTTTCAAAATTTGTGTTTTTTAATAGTTTAGAATTCTTTTTGCATATAATGTAAGACTCTCAAAAAAATATTCATGTATACTGGACTATCTTTATATTGATGAAAGCATTATAAATACAAACTGCAACAATTAATCATTATTTTAAAAACCTCTTTTAAGATATCATATGCACTATATATGATATTTTATGAAGAATATAATCAACTAATTTTTTATGAAGAATATAATCAACTAAAATTAGTTCAAGTTAATTGAACATTGTAAAATTTTATTATTTAAATAAATCACATATATAGAAAATATTTTTTTTAACCAAGAATTTTCCATCTATTGTGATGCTTTCTACCATATTTATTGTTATTTTCATATTAATGGTGTTCTACAAGAGTGAGGCCTCCACCTAAGGAAATGAGATAGGCAATATGCATTCATAAGTGGATTTCACATCACTTTGCAGAATTAGCAACTAATTATAAGAAATACATGTCAAGTGTTTGTGTTTGTGAGGATGAAATTATAATTTG